>NC_077228.1:370199325-370499325 GCF_027887165.1 Monodelphis domestica | reverse complement strand
TTTACATCATCATCATAACTAACAGTTATATTGCACTTGCTGTGTGTACTATGCTAAATGCTTTACAATTACTATCTTATTTGATCCTTACAACAACCCTGGGAGATAGATATTATTAACCCCATTTCACAAATAATGAAATGGAAGCAAAAAGGATACATGACATTGCTACTAAGTGTCTTAGGTCAGATTTGAACTCAGGTTTTCCTGATTTCAGGCCTGATGCTCTATACTCTATTACTATCGAGCTTCCCCTTTTGGCCATTTGCTTATTTGGGAATGGCTTTGGGTCTTATATATTTTTGTTAGTTCTTTCTTTCTTTCTTTCTTTCTTTCTTTCTTTCTTTCTTTCTTTCTTTCTTTCTTTCTTTCTTTCTCTCTTTCTTTCTCTCTTTCTCTCTGTCTTTCTCTCTGTCTTTCTCTCTTTCTCTCTGTCTTTCTGTCTGTCTTTCTGTCTGTCTGTCTTTCTTTCTTTCTCTCTGTCTGTCTGTCTTTCTCTCTTTCTTTCTCTCTCTCTCCCTCTCTTTCTTTCTCTCTTTCTCTCCTTTCTTTCTTTCTTTCTCTCTTCTTTCTTTCTTTCTTTCTTTCTCTCTTTCTCTCTTTCTTCCTTTCTCTCTTTCTTTCTTTCTTTCTTTCTCTCTTTCTTTCTTTCTTTCTTTCTTTCTTTCTTTCTTTCTTTCTTTCTTTCTTTCTCTCTCTCTCTCTCTTTCTTTCTTTCTTTCTTTCTTTCTTTCTTTCTCTCTTTCTTTCTTTCTTTCTTTCTTTCTTTCTTTCTTTCTTTCTCTCTTTCTCTCTTTCTTCCTTTCTCTCTTTCTTTCTTTCTTTCTTTCTTTCTTTCTTTCTTTCTTTCTTTCTTTCTTTCTTTCTTTCTTTCTTCTTTCTTTCTTTCTTTCTTTCTTTCTTTCTTTCTTTCTTTCTTTCTTTCTTTCTTTCTTTCTCTCTCTCTCTCTCTCTCTCTCTTTCTTTCTTCCTTCCTTCCTTCCTTCCTTCCTTCCTTCCTTCCTTCCTTCCTTCCTTCCTTCCTTCCTTCCTTCCTTCCTTCCTTCCTTCCTTCCTTCCTTCCTTCCTTCCTTCCTTCCTTTCTTTCTTTCTTTCTTTCTTTCTTTCTTTCTTCCTTCCTTCCTTCCTTTCTCTCTCTCTCTCTCTCTTTCTTCCTTTCTTTCTTTCTTTCTTTCTTTCTTTCTTTCTTTCTTTCTTTCTTTCTTTCTTTCTTTCTTTCTTTCTTTCTTTCTTTCTTTCTTTCTTTCTTTCTTTCTTTCTTTCTTTCTTTCTTTCTCTCTTTCTTGCTCTCTTTCTTGCTCTCTTTCTCGCTCTCTTTCTCTCTTTCTTTCTTTCTCTCTTTCTTTCATTTAAAACCCTTACCTGCTGTGCATTGGTCCTAAGGCAGGAGAGTGGTATGGGCTAGGTCAAGTGACTTGCCCAGGGTCACATAACTAGGAAGTGTCTGATATCAGATTTTAATCCAAGACCTCCTATTTCTCGGCCTGACTCTCAATCCGCTGAGCAACCCAGCTTCTCCCTATTTTTGTTAGTTCTTGATGTAGATCTTCTTGATATAGATTTTCTGTTGAGGATTAGGGAGGCTTAGGGAAACATATTTCTGTTATTTGGATCTGTTATCTCAGTAGCATGGTATTCCCTTCAGTGACTCAGATTATCACCCATTTATACTTCTTCCATCTTTGTGATTCCTGTTAATGTGCTCCTATAATTAATCCAGTAGGGAAAGGGGTCTACCTAATATTCCAAGAGCCTTTTTTTTTTTTAGATTTAACATTGTAGGATATCATGGGATCATGTTGGCTATCTTTCTTTTATCTTTCACTTTTGCTACATGACCAGCCCACATCCTTTTCTGGTCCTTCATCTCTTTGATGTTATCATTTATGTCACTGTTCTTGCAAAATTCTACACTGGTAATATATGAAAATCAACCCATACTCATTTTGTGTTTCTTCATTGCCTTTTGGGTGACCCACAACTTTACTTTTTCTTAGATTATGGTATTCCATAAGTCAGAGCCATGTGGCCACTACTAGAACATTAAAATGATGGGCCTTTGCACTGTATTTCTAATGACCACAAACTTCATCCGGAAACAGTATGCCAAATGCAGTCCAGCCTTTTCTTCTCTTCCTACTTAATTCTAAGTCCAGTTTCTTTCTAAGATGAAGAATTAATCAACATATTCATGGATCCATTCAATTTCAAGTCTCAATAATCATAATCTAGATTAGATATTTCAAATGTGCTGCCAATGTGGCTCACAATATTCTTGAGTATATTTCTGAAACAAATTAAAATGTAATTAAGAAATATATTTTAAAATATGTAAAAATATGATAAGACATAAATAATATTAATATGTGGTTTTCTAAGTCAGTATTTGGGCTTCAGGGATCATTATATATGGTTTAGTGGGCTGTTTCTATTTGAGTTTGACACTCGTCCACACAGTTGGTATTCTCCATTCACTTTTGCCCCCTCTTTGTAAATAGTTAGACGAAAATGTTTTATTATAGGTCTTTTTTTGTGTGTTCTGAATCTTGGTGCAATTCACAAACAGGCTGGTATTATATAAAAAAGAAGTTTATATGATCATTAGTGCTTCCGTTGATGCCCTAATCTGATGCTTGCTTGTGTCTTGGAGACAGCTTGACTTCTGGAAGATTATGGTAACAGAGGACAAGGTCTGGTAGGTCCTAAGAAGCTGGAAAGGCTTTGAGTGTATTTCAGTGGAACTTAGCTAGAATAATTCTTGGGAAAACTCAGATCTTTGGCTGCCAGATAATGATTTTTTAGCCATACCAGCATAGGAAGACTAAACAACTAAGGCACAGAGGGGTTTCAGTCTAAGTAATGTGGAAGAGAATGCCGATACCAATGAAATCTCAAATTTTGAAGTATCTCAACTATTCTTGTCACTGAGCTTTTAAAAATATTCGGGGGGGGGGGGGCAGTTGGGTAGCTCAGTGGATTGAGAACCAGGCCTAGAGACAGGAGGTCCTAGGTTCAAATCCGGCCTCAGCCACTTCCCAGCTGTGTGACCCTGGGCAAGTCACTTGATCCCCATTGCCTAGCCCTTACCACTCTTCTGCCTTGGAGCCAATATAAAGTATTGTCTCCAAGATGGAAGGTAAGGGTTTAAAAAAATATGTTCTTAGATAATTAGCCAGTACTATATTTGAATGAATGAATGAACATTAATGTGTCAGACCCTGTGCTAATGACTGGGATTCAAATACAAAATATTAGACAGGAACTTCTAGAAGTTCATATGCTAATAGTGAGAGACAATATAAATAAAGGAAATGATGGCCAGAGAGGAGCATGTTGGCCCAGGAAATCACAGGAATTATGGATTGAGCCAAAAAGTAATCACTTGCCATGCTTTTTTTCAGAAGCAATAGTAGTGTTGCTTTCATTGTAGTTCTTGAGCATGAGATAATACAGTTCCCAGAACACTGGATAGCATACATTTGTGATGGCATGGAAAGAAGATGCTTGTGAAGCATGATTAGTTGTTTGGGGCTGACCTAGAATGATCAACTGTAACAAGCAGGATAGCATGGCTCCATGGTAAGAGCCAGAAGTCTTTTCAGGATTGTTGAGCCTGCTTGTTGAGCCTGCAGTAGTGGTAACAGGCTGCCAAAAGATTGATTTAAGCTGCAATTTTTAAAAAGCTACATAGATACTTTTAAAGCCATCTTAAGTTTACAGTTAAATGTGAATTTTCTACATATCAGTATAGAGGCATAAATAGAACTAGCTTTACTCCAGGTCTAGTAGTTATGGTTTTAAGTGTTTCCTCTAAGGAATAATAGCAGTGTTTTCCAAGGCATAGTACTTAATCTCTTGTTGCTGTAGGCAACTCTCTTAAAACTAGTTGAAGAGAAATTTCCTCATTCAGAGTTCTCTATAAACCATAAAACAACAGATCTCATTGCTTTCTCACCACCTTCTCCATTCCAGTCCAAGTACTGTCCATGCCCCTATCCATATTCCTTCCTTCATTACTAAGCCACAAAATTTTCCACATAAAACTCTTAATGCATTTATTTGAAATTTGTCCAAACTTGATTTTTTAAAGTTTAATAATTAAAAATTCAGTTTCTTGACTTCTTATTATTTGACTTTTCTGATCTAGATCTTGAAGAATTTGTTTTAAAATGTATTTAGAGAGAAAGCTTATTAAAATATTTGTTTTAATTCAAATTATGTGCTTTGGTCTGATGTTAAAAAAGCATTTTTACCAATAACATGAAAGACATAGTAATAGTACATACTAAGCATTTCATGGAATCACATTTTAACTGGTATCATTAATTTGATATAATGTATTCTCTTAGATTTTGGTATGAATTAAGAGGAAACAGCAATGTATTAGGCACACATATATGTACTTTAGAATTTATTGTCTACTTGGATATAATGGTGCATATCTATAATTCCACTGTGGCTGGAGAGCAAGGTGAATTTGGTAAAACATTTTGAGCTCCAGAGGTCAGAACTGCAATAGGGTTAAAACCAGTTGGGTATCTTCACTAAGTTAGGCATCAGTATGAGGCGCTGTTTGGAGCAGGTTGCTGCCAAAGTTGCCTAAGGAGGGCTGAACTAGTCTAGGTTTGAACTAGAGCAGTTCAAAGTTTCTGTTCCCTCAATATTTCATTGTGGTTTGGAAATTACACTGTTTCTCAAAGGCTATGCCAAGTAGAAGTCAGAACTTGATACACTGTATGGCTACAATCAAAAGAACCATTGTAAGACTAGGTTGCCCAAAGGAACTTTTTTGGGGGGGCGGGGGGGTCACAGGGATCTGCTTTGTTTGAGGGAGTCTCCTGGCTGATGATACTATAAAATAGTTAGCAACTATTGTATTTAACAAATGGATAAAAAATCATTAATAGGTCCTTAAAATCATGTATGCTATGTATGTTGTACCTGTTATGTACCAAGCACTGTGGAAATACAAATGCAATGAATGTAACAAATCTCTACTTGAAAGGAGCTCTGTTGCGACTATGTCAAGTTTAAACTATAGTCTTGCTCAAAACTAACTTCTTCCCCAGTTAAGATGCTTATTAAAGTTTGTGAGTATTTATTTTAATAGCATATTTTATAAATTCATATGTGTGTGTTGATGGACTTCTAGGCACATATCTTTGAAAATAATCAAAGAAGATGAATATTTAAAGCTTTTTTATTTTGTTGAACTACTGCTAGATACAGAATTTCCAGGTCAAGTACAGAACTATTGTACTCTGAGGAAAGCCATCAGTGAGGTATATGATTTACCATTAAAGTGGGAAAACCATAGGACTTTATTTACTTGGTCATAGAAATTGTTTGACAAGAGTTGATTACATAAGGGAATGTACAGTTTATAGGTCACAACAGTTCCACTACTCCAAAATGATAATCTAGAAGTGAGAAGGGGAGAATAATTTAGAGAATGAATTAGTAAAATCTGAAAGCAGGCAGTGAGACACATTAATCTTCTGCATTTCCTGTTTCCTTCCCCCCCACTCCCCATGCTGCCCATTTTCTTCACTGTCATCTTATTAAATCTGTAGTGAAAATGGTTTTTATGTATCTTAAATAATAATTACATGATCTTTGATAAATGGCAACTTTTGCCTGATTGTATAGAAAATAAAAGAAACAGCAGTATTAATTGTTCTTTGAATCTTATTCATTTTAAATACTGAATCATACCCAAAAGAATGAAATAACATCTTTCTTATTTTTTAAGCTCTCAAAAAGTATTAGAATAATTTGTTTCAACATATCATACCTCTAAGAACCAAGCTACCCTTGCAGTGTACCAAACATTCACTTTATCCCTTTCTTTTGAAGGAGTATGAATTCATTCAGGTCTGTTGAATTAAAGCATTCCACTGCACAGTTGTATTACTTAGGGCTTGAAAATGACTGGTTTTCCACATTGAAATCTATAAGACTATTTTATTAAACTTTGGTTCTAATCAAATTTATAAACTTTTTATTTTATTATTAAATATTTAGATGAGTTTTTGATTTGCTAAAATCCCAGTGGTGATAGTAATATTTGTCACTAATTTAGAGTCAGATATTTCTTAAATAAATTTTTATTTACATATCATATTTTATATTATTGTATATAGTCATTATATAATAACAATTGCATATAGCCATTATAGCATATTTAATAAAGATATACATAGAGTTCAAAACAGCTTTATGAAAGATATCTTTAATACATTTGTTATACATGCTGAAGCTTCAGAGGGAAATCAAGTGGTTGAAGAAAAACCACCTGATGACTTAAAATTGTACCACGATACCTCGGGCATGTAAACGAAATAAAATTTTGCCTTCATGTGATTTGTGACTGGACTTCTCTAAATTTTTTATGTATAATCATGTGCTGGAAATTTATTTTTATTTGTTGCTATAACTGTAAATATTCACATTTACCTTAAAATGACTTCTTTCACTTTTAGGCATTATCCAATTGGTTTGCTGTTTGATCTTCTTGCATCAAATACAGCTCTTCCTTGGAACATCACAGTACATTTTAAGGTACAGTTTCAATAGCATTTCCCATTTTTGATTCCACATAAGCGAGTGAATATTAGAAATGGAATTTAAAAGTAAAATTACTCATTGTTCATTATTCTTGGCATTATTTGGTGGGTCTTGTTACTCTCCTCTAATCTGGCAAAGATGTTTAAAGATTTATGATGTGCCTTAATAGAATCAGGAAGGAAGATATTTATGTTTAGAAAGGCCCTGTTTTGAGAGCTTTTTAGAAAAGTGTTTTCCTCTTGAAACTTAAAAAAAAAAAAAGATTGAGTTTTTGGGTGCCAAACTTTTGCTGCCTTACTTTCATTAAAGTGGTGGAGTTTTATTTTTTTCTGGAAGAACTATACCTCTTGTTCACCCATTTAAGAGAGAATCTATGACTGCTGTTCTATTCTTTCCTCATTTCCCTCTATCACATTAAAATCTTTTTTGTCGATAAGTGTACTATTCTATTGCACTCGGGATGTCAGCTAACGTGCAGGGGAACATGTGGTTAGGCAGCAGCCTGGTGGGTAAGTTTAGGAAGTGGTTGGAAGAGGGTAGTGTTAAAACATCTCTTATTTATGAATATTTTAATAATTTTCAAGGTGCTAAATTTTTTTTTTGGTATAAAATTTCTATACATTATTTAGGAAATTCAATGTTATAAAAAAAAAAGTAGCTAAATGGAGTTTTCTGTCTCATAGAGTTCAGTCATTGGGGGAAGAGTCCTGGACCTTAAGGAAAATCAGACATTTTGATACCAGACTAGTCTTTGATCTAGAGATGGCCTGCATTAGTATAGAAACTGAATTCTCAGTTACACCCTTAAAAAGTCATAAATGAACTTTCAGGTCTGCATTTGGGCACTAACACAGTCGAGGTGTTCATGCCTTGTTGGTGGCTTTTGTAACTTGGAATTTCATTTTTATTAAGCTTAGATCATAAGAACATAGACAACAGTTTTTGGCTGCAACATTCTTACAATATTGGATAAGAATATTTAAGGGTAATTTGAGAAGTAAAGTGAGATACTCTTTATTGTTTGGTAATATACAGAATGCCATCACTGCTTGCTAATATCTGGAAGAGTATTGCTTCTACTGTATATAGAAAATAATACTACTATATAGTAATCATTAATTTTTTTCTCCACTGTGTTTGTGTGTAGCTGATTTTATTGTTTGTGTCCCTATAGCTAACATAAAAATTGAACACTAGTTTGGCCTATTGTATTCTCCCTTCCCCAATGACAAAAAAAAAATTATTGTTTCACGTAACCAAAAGCCCTTGGTTTTCACTGTGCACCTTGGGACAGAAAGAGTTGCCCATTACCAAAAAAATATATACATATTATTGGTTTTTATTATTATAAAATGGCATCAAAAGAAAAGTCTACCAAGAGAAGAGAGGAAAAGACCAACACTTGCAACCACTTCTAACTACATTCCAAGGGGGCTGTAAATAAGCCCCAAAAATGAACCTTGGAGAAGCAGGGTGGAGGGGGAAGCTTTAGCTAGTGGCAGGGCCAGGACACCAGGCCTCCTCTTTGTCCAGCCCGTCACTTTGAAGTTACTGAAGACAATTCTCAAAATTTTAGTCAATTGAAATGAAAATTTTGAGACCTCTGAAATATTAACTTCCATATCTCAGTTGCTGTCTTATATTGTAGTACTTGTATAGTCTTAGGTGAGATGGCCATTTATATTTATATATATATATATATATATATATATATATACACACACACACATATACACACATATTTATACAAATATATACATACACACACACACACATATATATACATACACACACACACACACACATATATATTTAAACCCTTACCTTCCATCTTAGAATCAGTGGTATTGGTTTCAAAGTGGAAGTGTAGTAAAGGATAGGCAATGGGGAGTTAAGTGACTTGCCCAGGGTCACACAACTAGACTGTGTCTGAGGCCAAATTCAAACCCAGGACCTCTTCTCTCTAGGCCCAGCTCTCAATTCAGTGAGCCACCTAGCTGCCTCCTTCATGTATTCTTTGTAAGGCTTAAATCAATTAAATATAGTTTGAGAAATTGTTTCAAGCCACTTTTCGGGAAAATATATATTCTTATAGGAAGCAACATTTTTACTATAATGATTTTCAGAGATTCACGTTCTCTGGAATTGTGCTAATTAATGATTTCAACTTAAGTTTAGTAAAATAGAAATAAAAATTATACATTTAAATATATAATAACTATTTTGCAGCAAAAGCAATTTAGCAGTTAAAATGCTAAACTAAGTAGCTGTAGCCACAATTTCTTTTTCATTCATTTGACTCTAGAGAATTCCCTTCAGGATTTCATTTCCCAACTTTAACATTAAATTTAGAATTGCGATGAAGCCTAGATCCCATTTGAATATATTCTGTGCAGTGGTTCTATTCTGCTCAGTAGTAGTGTCTCATGTCCTGAATTCAACTCCTACCTTCTTTATAGCCATGGAACACTTTGTTAATAGTATCCAGGCCTGAATTGTGGTAACTACAAAGACTCCACTGAATAGTTAGGTATGTGGCTCCAAGGCTGATATTAGGAGATAAGCTTTCTGCTATTTGTTCTACCCCCTGTCATGTAGACCTCTCTCCTCCAAACCTTTGTAGAGCTCAACATAGCCCAGCTTGACTGCCACTTATCATTTTACATTGGAAATATTTTTAAACTAGGGAGTTTGAGTTGTCATTAGTTCTCACAAAGGATGTCCTCTAGGGTTATTGATCTATCTTAATAGTTCTTAGCTGGCTATTGTATTAAGAAGAGCATCATGAAGAGAGGAAGGGGGTGCTCAGTGGACCAAAGTTCTGAGAGAAACTGAAGGAGTTGTGGTTAAGACATAGTTGGAGAGATTGTCTATAGCAAGGAAGACCCCTCTCAAATTGGAAAGAAGGAAAAGAGATTGAATCCAACATGGCTTTTGTGGTAAAAGAGGGGAGAACACAGAAGTTAGAATATATGTTATTTCAGATGTTATATATATATATATATAAAATCTTGCATATATATAAAATTATGTATATATATATATATATTGTATTTACTCAAGCCGTGTCTATGTCCATCCTCTTTTCCTCTATATCTCAACCCCCTTTTCCCCTTCCCCAGGTAGAATTTCATTTATTTAAGTGCAAGGACTGTTTCATATTTGGTTGTTTATCCTTGATATCTGTTATAGTTTCTGTCAAATTTATAACAGAAGCTTATTAAGTGTTTATTGAATTGAAAAAAAGTGAGTTGGTTTGCTGTAAAAAGTTAAGTAGAGTTAAGTACTTCAAGGGATTTTGAGTATATATATTCTTGGAGAATAAGTCAGTCTCAGGTTAGTGTAGTGGAAAGACACTGAAAATAGAGTCAGGGAATCTAGATTCTAATCTCATCCTTGCCACTTAATATTTGTAGTGAGTCATTTCAGAGTTTCCTCTGAAAACCTGTGGGCACCAGAAGGAAGGGTCTTAGTGTAATCTTTAAATGTGCTTTTGGGATCTCAGACTTCTAGTGTTCATTTTCTGGTATGAAGGTAGAAAGTACATATGACAAATTATAGTGAGTTCTTTATAAAATATAAGTATAAAAAACTACTTCAATTTAATATATTCTGAAATTTTAAAACAAATTGATGGCCAGTATTATTGCTCAATTATATTTTTCAACATTTAGCGGATTTCAATGAATAAACCAGTGGACATATGTATATATTTGTGGCTGTGGATGTATATACACATATATAGTAGTTTCATGGCTAAATATATTCTCAAGTGAATTCTGCAATATAGAGAACTTCTAGTATTGTGAACTTCAGAATTGATAGGATTTTCACGGTCAAGGAATCAGTACAAGTGAAACAGAAAAATTCAGTTCAAATTCAGAACTGTGGTATTGTTTTATTTTGTTTATACACCTTTAACCTACCATCTTAATAATGACTCTTAGGCAGAAAAATGGCCTGAGCAATGGAGGTTAAGTGACTTGCCCATGGTCACACAACTAGGAAGCATCTGAGGCCACATTTGAACCCAAGACATCCTGTCTCTAGACTTGGCTTTCAATTCACTGAGCCACCTTGGTGCCTCCTATGGTATTGTTTTAATTAAAAAATTGAAAAATAACTTGCCAGCTCTCTCAATACACTCTAATATAGGAACTGGTAAGGCAACTTAACTTCTCTGAATATAATTTCTAATCTGAAAAAATGAGGATTAAAATTTTTCATTTATTAATTTCAACAAACATTAATTAATAAACACATGGTATCTGCAAACTCATTTTATTAGGTTCTGAGAGAGAGATTCAGTTTAGTCCTTGAGCTTAATATATGTCAAAAAGCATTCATTTTTTAATCCCAAACATTATTGATAACATTTTGTTTTGACACAGAAGTGGCCTCCAAAGGACTTAAAAAGCCCCCTTTAACAAAGTATTTTCCCTTTTAAGGTATTATTAATAGGAAAGATGTCTTAACTTTGGCATTACAGTGCTAATATAATCTGTTGTATTTGATCAGGATTTATTTACATTATTGTATGGTATTCCTTTTGCTCTTTTCATTATTTATATAAGATTTACCGTTTCTCTTGAATTTTTTAATTTGTCATCCCATGTGGTGCAGAAATCCATTCCTGAGTGATTAAACACATTTTCCCCAGATTTTCATCATCTCAAATAATGTTTCTATGAAAATTTTTATACAGATGGATTTTTTCTTGCTGTCTGTAGCTTCCTTGGGACATACATAATTATAGCCATGGAATCCTTGGGTCAAAGAACTATTTAGTAACTTTTTATTACATAATGAAAAACCCCTCCAACAATTAGTTTTCTCAGTTTAGTCCCTTTACTAGCTTAATAGCTGGGAATCTGTCATATATATTTTAAGATCATGCTAGATTCCTTGACATATAACCACAAAGATAGCTGTTCTGTGATGCTTTGATTATTAACATTTTGGTGCTTAGCCCAGTGCCTGGCACATAGTAGGTATTTAATAAATGCTTATAACTACTCCTCTCCTTATTTCCTGTAATAGAATTCTTGTAATGGAAACTTAGAAGGCAGGATAAACATATAATAGTACATATATGTGATCCAGGACTTATGTGACAGTGAATTGTTTACATGTGAATAGGGGGGAAGCAACAAGTGGCCTCTTAGACTGTGCCTTCAAGGATCATAGAGAAAATTAAATAAGATAAGCAGAGGGGCTAGGGTGTTTTTGTTCCATTTTCTTGATTTTAGGAGAAGAATAGAGGAGATTAAGGTTCTGTACTCTAATGGAAAAGAAGCAGGGGAGGGAACTTGTTTCACATAAGAGGAGTACATGAAGTCAAGAGTATACAAACTTGAAGGAAGTATGAGGGGAATGCATATCCTGTGAACTTCACTTTCATTTGGATTGGATAGAAATGTAAAGCACACACCAAGCAGTAAGCAACTTTTAAACTCAACAGGGAAATAGGATCATATAGGGAGAGGGGATAAGGGTTTAAGTGGCATGGTAAGAGTGAATGAATAGTAATAAGCAAAACACACTACAGCTTTCTATTTAGAATTTTTGGAAAGTGTGGTCTGGACACCTTTTGGTTTTAAAAGATGAGTTTTTGTTTCAGGGAAGTTAGGATTTTTGAAACCATTGCATGATTTCTTAAATAGTGTAGGCCTTCCTTTTTCTCCTATCCCATTCAGGACCTAACTCTTTGCCCATACAACATAGAGATACCGACAGGCTGGTTCACTGGGGATTCTCTATCCGATTGCTTATCATAATCTGGCTAAAGGTCATTCTTTATTTCTTTATCTCCACTTTGAGCTCCCCTGAGGTGCTTTACATATAGTAAGCATTTAATAAATGCTCATTGACTCTTAAGACTCCGTTTTTGACATCTTGCACAAGAGCAACAAGCATCTTTAATATATACCATCTCCCTTTTTTATTTCTTGCTTGTTATTAATTTTCAGAGAATTATACAACAATGTTAACTTGTCTAGCAAGGAATTTTGAATGATATTAAGATACTCATGGGAGATAACTTGTTAGAGGAAAATGTTTAAAGACCATCTTTACTGAATCAGAACCTTTTTGTAGTCAATCAACAAAAAATATAGTTGGGTCTTATATTCTCTGTACCTTTAGTCTATGGACATAATGGTGAACATTTTAGAGGGGCAAATGATGTTAGAAATGTCCTCAGGTGCATGTGGAAAGGAGGAAGGTAGCAGCCTAGCTCTGCATCCCTCTGACTTACTAGTAATGAACTCTGGGGAACTCTGTGCTGGGGCAACAGCTCACATACCCACAAAGAGGGCTCTGAGTGGGGTGCCCCTACCCCCTGGCATATGTGCTGTAGGTTTACCACCACAGGTCTATGGTATAACTTTAAAGATGTGGTCTGCTGTAGACTATTCTCATGGAGAAATGTGATCTCTTTAGTTAGTCACCAAGCTTTTATTAAGCATTTATTCAGGGCTAGGCATTAGGCTGAGTTCTGAGGACATAAAGGAAAGCAAAAACAGTTATAATTTCTAAAAGCTTGCATCCTAAAGGGAGAGGCAACTAAATTCAACACAGAATATTGTATAAATAGATAAGAAGCTTCTTTGAGAGGTGAAGATTTAGTTAAGGGAATTGTTAGAGGAAAAGGCATTCTGTAGAATGTGTCTTAAATCTGGAAGGAAGTCAAGGAAAATAAGACGCAGACATGCTTAAAGCAGAACTTTCAAAAAGTAAGGGATGGCTAAGGTAGTCTTGGAGATGGGTTGGAGTTTTTTGTTCAAGGAACTAAAAGATAGGATCAGGTCGATGGATTGTAGACTGTAGATGGGGAGTAAAGTTTAACAAGACTGGAAAGTAGGAAGTGGCCAGGAGTTTTTATTTAATCCTGGAAGTAATAGGAAGCCAATGGAGCTCATTGAGTAGGGGGGTGAAATGGTCAGACCTATACTTTAGAAAAATAACCTGAGTGGAGAACAGATTGGAGTGAAGAGAGAATTGAAGAAGGGAACAAGTGAGACGACTATTGTAGTAGCCCAGGCAAGAGATAAAGGGAGCTTGATCTAGGGATGTGGCTGTTTTAAGTGTAGAAAATGCAATGGATACAAGAGATGTTGTGAAGGTAGAAATGGTAATAAGCCTCTAAAATCCTTGAGTGGCAAGGACTTGCTTTGTGGAAATTATTGGCTTTGTACACCGTAGATACTTAATAAATGTTTGTTGATTTTATTTTGATTTCTGTTTTGTCACTCATTGTTATATAGCAACTTGAAGCCTCAAATAATGCTGATTATTTTGGCATGTGCCAGGTAGCTTAAAAATTTTGGGAGATGGGTTGAAATAGTCCTTCTATTGAGCTAAAAAAAAAAATGGTTTATAACACCCTTTGTGCAAAGAGGGGGAAAAAACCCTATAGGAAATTGTGTATATTTAAAATTGCAACATGCTTTCCCCCTCCATAACACTCCATTTTTCAGATATTGGGAACTCGAGGTTGGGGGAGGGGCAGCCTTTTTAATAGCAATTTTTGTTCGTATGTTATATAGGCTTGTTTAAAATAAAAAAGGCTGTGGAATGTTTAGTTATTGTCATGTCAATCTCCAGTTAAAAATTGAGGGAATATAAATTGTTATTTAAATTTAAGCCATCTTGGGAATAAGGAGAGAAGAATGAAGGTCAGTTTTTATTGACGTGAAGATAAAACTACAATTTTCATGTTGTGATTTCACTTATATTTTATTACTTATTTTGTGGGTTTTTTTTTCCCTTATGCAATAGAGTTTTCCAGAGAAGGACCTTCTGCATTGTCCATCTAAGGATACAATTGAAGCCCATTTTATGTCTTGTATAAAAGAAGCTGATGCTTTAAAGCATAAAAGTCAAGTCATCAATGAAATGCAGAAAAAGGATCATAAACAACTCTGGATGGGATTACAAAATGGTAAATATAGCACTATATTCTTTGAAACACTTTAAAATTATTTCACTTAAATTTTTTTTCTCATTATTAAACTTAATTTAATTCAGAAGTTGAAACATAAACAAATACCCAAACCAAAAACAAAATATTCTCTCCTGAAAACAGTTAAGCAGAAAAACAACAGAAAAGAGCAGGACATTGACACCATGTAGTTTTACAGTTTACCATTTGTCAAAAGAAAGGAAGGTTGTGGGCTTTAACAACCTGATACTGTCATTGTCTATTTGATTTAACATGAATTTTATTGCCATTTAATGTTTTCTGAATTTCATAGCTGTAGTCAGTTTTATTTTGAATCTGCTTTCTTCTCTACATTAATGAACCAAACTCAAATAGTAATACAAACCATCCCTGTGGGTTACATGGTTACATATTGGTGTATCTTTGTTTTATTGTATTTTTACTTATTTTGTTAAATATTTCCTAATTAGGGGCAGCTGGGTGGCTCAGTGGATTGAGAGCCAGGCCTAGAGACGGGAGGTCCTAGGTTCAAATCTGGCTTCAGACACTTCCCAGCTGTGTAACCCTGGGCTAGTGACTTGACTCCCATTGCCTAGCCCTTACCACTCTTCTGCCTTGGAGCCAATATAAAGTATTGTCTCCAAGATGGAAGGTAAGGGTTTAAAAAAAATTTTCCTAATTAGGTTTTAATTTGGTTTGGGCAGGCCACAATATATTTAAACACCTCTGCTCTTTATCATTTTTATGACTTCATGTTTATTTGAATTTTTCATGATCTAGTGGAACAATAATACTCTCTTAGGCTTATATGTCATAATCATTTAAGCATTCTTTGATGGGTACAAATTTCTTGTCCAATTCTACCATTAATTCTGTGTATAGTTTTGTTTAAAAAAAAAAAAGCTTTTCTTCCCAGTAGCAATCTCTTTAGGTATGAATCTAATAGTGTGATTGCTGAGTTATAATTGCTGGGAACAATTTCATAACTTAACTTATAGGATTCTATGTTATTTTTCAAAATAGTTATTTCACAGCTTCTACAGAAGTGAACTAGTGTATCCCCTTCTCCACCAAAGCTAATTATTCTCTCCCCTCCCCCCCTATCTTTTGCCTCTTTATCAATTTGATAGCTATTTCTCTGGTTGTAACATACTTAATACACTTTTCCAGTTGGTTACCAATTGCATTTTTTTTTTCAAATACTGCCTGTTCATATCCTTTTACTATTTCAGTTATGGGAATGGCTCTTAATTTTAATAGAGACTATATATTTGTGTGGATATTAGATTTGTATAAAATGATTTATGTAAAAAATTTTCATCAGTCTATATTATTTCTTCTAATACATTGCTTTTATTTGTGAAAAATTATTTTTGTTTTTATATCATTGTAATAATTATTTTATCTTTTATAATTTCCTTTATAAAGTGGCCTGTTTATCTATTTGGAATTGACTATGGTATATGATAGAAGATACTTGTCTAAATTCATTTTCTGCTGAACTAAATCAAATATTCCCTGCAGATTTTGATAAATAATGAGTTCCTTCCCCCTAAAATTGTGTTCTTAAGTTCATCAAAATCAGTAGTGTTATATCCATTTGCTTCAAACTCTTACTTTTCTAATCTTTTGTTTCACCTATTTTGCTGGGTTTTTTAAAAAATCTGATAATTTGGGAAATGGCTGCTTTCACCATCACCCCTTCTTTTTATCTTTAAAAAATTCCCATTATTTCTTTTAATGTTCTTGCTTTTTTGTTCTTTATTCATTTTGATGTTATTTTATTTTATAAAATTGGCATATTAAATATAGAAATATGTTTGGATAGCATTATTTTTCATTGGATTTGCCTTACTTAGACATGAATGTCTCTCCAATATCTATTCAATTATTTAGATCTATTTATTTTTTTAATGTTTTTTCAGATCTCGCCTTCCTATTGCTACACCTTCCCAATAGAGCAACATTAAGCAAAAACCTCAGAAGTACACATAATCCAATAAAACATCTACCCACATTGATCTCATTCAAACATTTATTTTTCTGTTTTTTTATTTCTCATTCTGGGTTCTAAGTCCATCACTGCTCTGGCAGGAAGTCAGTGGTGTGATTGACTTTTATTTCTCTGGTTTGTTATTTTATTATTTTGTTTTTCATGGTTTATCATTGCATTGATCAGGGTTCTAAAGTCTTTCAAAGCTGTTTTTTTCTATAATGTCATTGTGTAAATTCAGTTGTACTAATTTCACTTGGTATCAGATCATAAAGATCTTTTCAGTTTCCTCTGAAATAATCTGTTTTGTCATTTCTTATGGCACAATGATATTCCATTACATTTATGTATCATAATATGTTTAGCTTTTCCTAAATAAATGAACATCTCCTTAGTTTCCAGTTTTGGGCTGCTGTAATTACAGAATAGACCAAATCTTTGTGCAGTTTAACCTCTAATATCTAATGTCCTATTTGTCATTTTCCTCTTTTTCATATTTGCCAGTCTAATCTCATTTTATATATTTAAAAATTGTTTTGTACTTCTATTTATCTAAGTCTGATCGTGTATCTTGCTAGGTTAACTTCCAGATATTTTATCTATTTTATTGTTTTTTGAAATGCATGTCTATTTTTATTAAATTTTTATGGTTTTTACTGGTACTATATAGAAATGTCTTATGACTAATAATTGAAAAGAAATATGCTACACATTTGCTAAATATTAGAGAATAGTGGTTTTCATTTCTTTTCATCATAAGTACTTTAGCACCTATGCAACATTAGAGAACATCCAGCAAATAAATTATTTTGTGTCTGCTCCATAACTGGCAGTATTAACAGTTTATGCAAACCAGATATTAGAAAACATTAACAAAATATACACATATATGTTTAGATGATGTTTATATATGTATAGATTTACATACATCTATGTGTGTGTATTTGTACATATATAAAAAGCTTCAGTGATTTCCCACTGTGCAGCCAAACTACCACTCTCTCTACCTCCTCTCTCCAGTCTTTGTACCTTTTCTGATGCTTTCCTCCGTCCTCCATGCCCAATGCTACTTTCTCAATGGATCCTTATCTGGTCCCCAAATAAAAGTGTTTTCTTCATCAAACTTCTTACTTCGTCTACCTCTGTCCTTTGCATTTATTTTAATTAAGTTGCCTTCTTATCTATAGTTTAAGTTTCTTTATATCTTTTTATATCTACCATGATAAAAAGACATATAACCTTTTGTCTATCTCTGTTAAAATAAGAATGTAGGGCACTTGTGAATGAGGGAAAGTCTCTTCAGACTGGTATTAGATAGATTAGATAAAGGCATGGACCTTGGAAGAGGAGCAGGGAAAAATGAAGACTAGAGTTTCTGGGAACCATTATAAATATGTAGTATAAATAAGTAAAAAGTCTTGAAATTGAATTAGAATATCATGGATCTGACATAAAGGGCAATAACACTTAAGAGAGTCTTTTAAAGAGGAACAGGCAAAATTATACAATTTCTATGTAAAGAATGCTGAAGGCATTGTAGCTATGAGACAAACTGAGCCAAGAATACAGATTTTGTTCTCGTCATTCAGAGACATGGTTGGCAGATAGAGCAGTGGACCAAGAATAATGAAATAAACATGAAATTAAGGCACCTGAATTCACATCCCAGCTCCTATACTTATACATAATACAATGGGAATATGCATGTCTCAACTCAAATACAACTTCCTCCAGAAGACATAATCTAGTTGTTAATATATGATCTTCCTACCCCTAACTTTAATTTTGTATATATTCTTTGCTTACTTACCTGCAACTAGTTTGTTTATTTTCATTAATGCAACATCCTTTAAGGCCTGAGAACATCTCACTTTTGCATTTATTTTCCCAATTCTTAATGTGCGTAGCACATTTTTGGGATATTTCATCAGTATGGGGAACTCCTAATAGTGAAATTCCTTTTCCAGAACAGATGGGCACCTTTTTTGCAGTTTACAGTTTTGATGAGTCTTGAGGCTGTTTTCTCATCTGTAAAATGGGTGTTATTATAATATACTACTTTTCTCATAAGATTGGTATGGAGAAAGTATTTGTGTGTCTTAAAAGTGTTAGAGAGATTTGAGCAGTTATAGTGATCATATAGAAGCTGATTTATCAAATATTTATTGCATTCCTTGTCTTCTGCTTGAGCTTCTCCATACTAGATTGACCAGATTCAACCTAGTCATTGCCTAATTACTTCATTACTCCTTTTTTAATCAAGAGCCCTTATCCTATTCTTTGGCTTTGGTAACTAGCATAATGTACTGGATGTAGTATGTCTTTAATAAATATTGAGTTAAGGCAGCAAGTGACCCAGTAGAGAGCTGGGCCTGAAGTCAGGAAAACCTGAGTTCAAATCCAACCTCAGACACTTAACTAGCTGTGTGTTCCAGGTTATGTCACTCAACCTGTTATTCCTCAACTGGAATGTTGTTTCCTCAACAACAGAATGAAGATAATAGCAGCATTGTTGTGAGGATCAAATGATGTATAATTATAAAGCACTTAGGATAATGCCTGGCACTCAGCAGTGCTATAGAAATGCTTTATTCTCTTTGAATTAAGTTAATTTTAGTCGGTTTTAACTTTTAAAAACTTTTTAACTAAAATTAGGTTTATTACAACATTTTGCTTGTACTCATTACTGGGATAGTTGTTGCAAAATAAGTTCTTTTTTTTTTTTGGTAAAGTTATTTTTAAAATGGGGAGAGACTAGCCTTTTAGTACCAAACTTAATTGACTCAAAGTATCTTCAGTGTTTCACTATGAGTATTCACATTTATTTGACTGTTCTTTTGAAGCCTTTACAATATAAATATGGAGAAGCTAAATTTCCCTTTTTCTTCTTTCTCATATTGGAAAGAAAAATTATATTCATCCCAGTAATAATCTAACAATACCAAAAGAAATCACCATCAATCAACAGACATTTCTTTTTTTTTTTTAATTTAATTAATTAAGAATTTTTTCCCAAGGTTACATGATTCATATTCTTTCCCTACCCTTCTCTCTCCCCCCTCCTGTAGCCAACAAGCAATTCAACAGGGTTTTACATGTATCATTGATCAAATTCTATTTCCATATTGTTAATATTTGCAATAGAGGATCACTTAGAGTCTATATCCCCAATCATATACCCATAGAACCATCTGATCAAGGAAATGTTTTTTCTTCTGTGTTTCTACTCCCACCATTCTTTCTTTGGATGTGGATTAGCATTCTTTCTCATAAGTCCCTCTGAATTGTTCTTGATCTGTTGTATTGCTCCTAGTAGAGAAGACCATTACATTCAATTGTGCCACAATGTATCTGTCTCTGTGTACAATGTTCTCCTCAACAGACATTTCTTAAGCTACTATATGTCAGACATTGTGTTTAATACTGCAGACACAAAGGCCAAACAAAACCAAATCTGCCTCGCTCCTAAGGAGCTCACAGAAAGTCAAGTGTGGGAAATAGCATGCAAAAAATTGTGTACAAACAATTATATACTGGATAAATTAGGGATAATGTCAGAGAGAAGAGTAATATTAAGCAGGACAGAGAAAGACTTCTTACAGAAGGAGAAACTTTAACTGAGGCTTGAAGAAAGACAGGGAATCTTTTATTTGGATTTATCTTTGCAGATTGAATTTTATTTATTGGGTAAGTTTTTGCTTAAAAACAAAAAATAACCAGTAACTTACATTATATGGAAAAAAGTCAGAGATCATTCTCTAACTTTCAGCTAGCTGTAAATGAAAAATTGTCATAATTATGACACAGCAGATGGTGCAGTCCTTTTGATAGGAAGGGCACCTGTCTGTAGAACATAACAACTAAATGAAAAGTTTAACATTTTTGAATACTTTCAAATGCTAATTTTAATTTCCCAGACCTTTGTGAAAGAGAAATAAGTAAAGCTTATGAAACTAAGAAAACTCTTTTAAGACATCCTGAGCTTTTCAGTGTGTTTTTATAGGTTTTCATTTTAGATCTAACGATTTTTAACCTCCCTGTGAAACATAGTTGATGACCACAAAAAAGAAAAGAAAGTACCATTTGTATTAGCAACAAGGCAGTTTATCACTACATCTGCAGGTTGGTTTTTCTATGAAACTTCAAGCAATTTTCTTAAAATTCTTCTTTTTCAGAAGCTATTTCTTTAAGTTTTATTAGAGAATTTCTTTCAGATATCATTAGTCAAGTGTGAAACTTATGTATTTTATTTTGTCTTCTATATATATAAGTGCAAAATTTAAAATTCAAACAAAAAAGATAAGCTAAGTAGGTTATTTAATTAAGCCAATATTTAATTGAGCTGCAGAATCAAAAAGACATTTAACCTTTATGGTTGTCACTAAAGGTTGTGGATAATTTTGATTTTTTTTTTTCCCGTAACAGGGAGCTCAGTCCATAATAGTGTCATTTTCATTTGAAATAAGAGCTGATTTCTAGAATAGATGACTAAATAAAAATGATTCAGAAAATGTGTTGTTTAATGTTTGTTAAGAATCATGTTTTCACAGCTATTGTAGATGTAAATATTATGGCTTCTGTTTTCTTGAAGCTTAACATTTTAAAGAGATGGGAATAAACACTTAAATCTTTGGGTTGTGGTTGAGACTTGATTTTAGATAAAGTGCTGGGAATAATAATAGACCTCATTGGTCTAATTTTAAGAATCCCCATTTTTCTTTTTGAAAAATCAGGATTCTGTTCAGTACAAAAAACATTTATTAACCATCTACTGTTGGAAGGCCTTGTGCTGAACAGGTCCCTGGGATCAGAAAATAAATAATTCTTGTGATCCAGCATTTTTCATTCTGCTGGAGGGAATTTACAGGTAAATAGATTAAATAAATATAGAAAAAATACCAAGACAGGCCTTTATGTGGAATGCAACTGCAGTTTTGATTATTAAAAATGTTGTTTAAAAAAGGGAAAAAAAAAGCACCAGTAACTTACATACCACTTCATAAGAGTATAAACACTGACACTAGAGTGGACAGGGAAGGCTTCATTTAGGAAGTGGCTTCTGTGTTATGCTTTGAAGGAAGCTTAGGAATTCTTGGAGACAGAAAGGAGTGTATTCTAAATACAGGGAACTACCTATTCAGGCACAGAGTCAGGAGATACATATGATTAATGCATGAAGTAAATAATATAAAACCCATGGAGTGGTATATTGAAATCTAATTGTAGGGTTCTAGAAAAATTATTTTGTATTTTATTTTAGAGTCAGTAGAGAGCCACTAAAGATTTATTATTGTATATCATCAGGTCTGTTTTTTTAAGAATATTACTTTTGCAGTTGTGTAGACAGGAGAGGGGAGAGAGATTGGAAACTGGGCGGTCGGTTAAGAGACTATCACAGTGGTCTAGGAGAAATAATGAGGACCTGAACTAGGACAGTGTATATGTTTTGAGTTGAGATTGAAGAAATGTTGTGTAGGTAGACTTGACAAGATTAAACAAGTTAAGTGAGTTTATGACCACTTAATAAGATTCTATGGATAGTGAGGAGTAAGGATATCCAGGGGAATTCTAAGGATGCCTGCAGAAGTAGGTAAACTTGAAGAGAGTTTTTTGTTTCTTTGTTTAAAATATGAATACCAATTAGATATGTTTGAGTTGGAGATATCCATGAGTCATTCATGTGGAGATGTCCAATAACTAGTAGGTAGTATGTTCCTGATATACAAATTTGGGAACCATCTATTTAAAGATGATAATTTCTCCCAAATAAGCTGATAAGATCACCCAGGAGAATATATAAAAGAAAAGATACATCTCAGGAAGAAAAGAAAAATAAAAAATGAGTTAGTTTTGCATTTTCTTTGTCACCTAAGATAGTATTATCTTTCATTATACCAATTTTCCAAGGGACTAGGCTTTAGTAGTTGTTATTGCTGTATATATAGCTTTTTAAAAAATCCTTTTTGTATTCCTTTTTTTGAAAGGCCTTAGCTCATTGGAAAGTTTTGTCTTCTTGATACTATTCTTATAGATATATACAACTCTTAAATTTTTTTGGTTATGGGCCTTTCCTTTTGTTTCCTTCTTGGACCTCCTCCAACTCCTTTTGCTTTTATCAAATATCCAATAACTTTTTTTTAGGCACCTACTATGTTCTAGGCACTGTGATACGAGATACAGTTAATAAAAATAAAGGCAATCCCTGACCTCAAGTACCTTACAATTTATTTATTTTTTAAATTTTATTTAATTAGATGATTTAGAATAATTTTCCATGATTACAATGGTGCATGTACCTTCCCTCCCCTCCCCCTACCCATCTCCCGTATTTGACGCACAATTCTACTGGGTTTAACATGTGCCATTGATCAAGACCCATTTCCTTATTATTAATAATTGCACTAAGGTGATCTTTTAGAGTCCACTTTCCCAGTCATAGCTTCACCAACCCATGTGATCAAGCAGTTGTTTTTCTTCTGTTTCTTTTCCCACAGTTCTTCCTCTGTATGTGGATAGTGTTCTTTCTCATATGTCCCTCAGAATTGTCCTGGATCATTGCACTGCTCTTTGCAGAGAAGTCCATTACATTTGATTTTACCACAATGTATCAGTCTCTGTGTACAATGTTCTCCTGCTTTTCTGCTCCTTTCGCTATGCATCAATTCCTGGAGGTCATTCCAGTTCCCACGAAATTCTTCCACATTATTATTCCTTTGAGCATAATATTCTATCACCAACATATACCACAATTTGTTCAGCCATTCCCCAATTGAAGGGCATCCCCTCATTTTCCAATTTTTTGCCACCACAAATTGCTCGGCTATGAATATTTTTGTACAAGTCTTTTTCCTTATTATCTCCTTGGGGTACAAACCCAGTAGTGCTATGGCTGGATCAAAGGGCAGGCAGTCTTTTAGTGCCCTTTGGGCATAGTTCCAAATTGCCTTCCAGAATGGTTGGATCAGTTCACAACTCTACCAGCAATGCATTAATGTCCCAATTTTGCCACATCTCCTCCAATCATTCATTACTTTTCTTTGCTGTTATGTTAGCCAATCTTCTAGTTGTAAGGTAATACCTCAGAGATGTTTTTGATTTGCATTTCTCTGATTATAAGAGATTTAGAACATTTTTTTGTGTGCTTATTAGTTTTTATTTCTTTATCTGAAAATTGCCTATTCATTTCCCTTGACCATTTATCAACTGGGGAGTGGCTTGATTTTTTGTACAATTGATATAGTTCTTTATAAATTTGAGTGATTAGACCTTTGTCAGAGGTTTTTGTTATAAAGATTATTTCCCAATTTGTTGCTTCCCTCCTAATTTTGACTTCATTGGTTTTGTTTGTACAAAACCTTTGTAATTTAATATAATCAAAATTATCTATTTTGCATTTTGTAATTTTTTCTAACTCTTGCTTGGTCTTAAAATCTTTCCTTTCTCAAAGATCTGACAAGTATAATATTCCGTGTTCATCTAAACCTAATCTCTCCCATACTGTTTTCCAATTTCCCAGCAGTTTTTGTCAAATAGTGGATTTTTGTCCCAAAAGCTGGAATCTTTGGGTTTATCATAGACTGTCCTACTGAGGTCATTTACCCCAAGTCTATTCCACTGATCCTCCCTTCTGTCTCTTAGCCACTCCATATGGTTTTGATGTTCACTGTTTTATAGTACAATTTAAGGTCTGGAACTGCTAGGCCACCTTCCTTCGCATTTTTTTCATTATTTCCCTTGATATTCTTGATCTTTTGTTCTCCCAAACAAACATTTTTTCCTAATCCTATAAAAAGTATTTTGGTAGTTTGATGGATTTGGCACCATATAAGTAAATTAGTTTGGGTAGGATTGTCATTTTTATTATGTTAGCTCGTCCTACCCATGAGCAATTAATGTTTTTCCAATTATTTAGATCTAGTTTTAATTGTGTGGAGAGTGTTTTGTAGTTGTGTTCATATAATTCCTGTGTTTGTCTTTGCAGATAGATTCCCAAGTACTTTATACTGTCTGTGGTGATTTTAAAGGGAATTTCTTTTTCTAACTCTTGCTGCTGGGATGAGTTGGAAGTATATAGAAATGCTGATGATTTATGTGGGTTTATTTTGTATCCTGCAACTTTGCTAAAGTTGTTGATTATTTCCACTAGCTTTTTAATTGATTCTCTTGGATTCCTTAAGTAGACCATCATATCATCTGCAAAGAGTGATAGCTTGGTCTCCTCATTGCCTATTTTAATACCTTCAATTTCTTTTTCTTCTCTAATTACTACTGCTAGTGTTTCTAGTACAATGTTAAATAATAAAGGTGATAATGGGCATCCTTGTTTCGCTCTTGATCTTATTGGGAATACTTCTAATTTATCCCCATTGCAGATGATGTTTGCTGATGGTTTTAAAAATATACTGTTTATTATTTTTAGAAAAGGCCCTTCTATTCCTATGCTTTCTAGTATTTTCAATAGGAGTGAGTGTTGTATTTTGTCAAAGACTTTTTCTTCATCTATTGATATAATCATGTGATTTTTGTTGGTTTGCTTGTTGATCTGGTCAATTATGTAAATGGTTTTCCTAATTTTGAACCATCCTTGCATTCCTGGTATAAATCCTACCTGATCATAATGAATATGATCACTTGCTAGAGTCTTTTGGCTAGTATTCTATTTAAGATTTTTGCATCTATGTTCATTAAGAAGATTGGTCTATGTGATTATTGTAACCAAGGAATAATGTTCTAAATTTACTAAATAAACTAATTCAAATGGGAAAAGAAAAAAAAAAGATTGGTCTATAGTTTTCTTTCTCTGTTTTTGATCTACCTGGCTTTGGAATCAGCACCATATTTGTACCATAAAAAGAATTTGTTAGAACTCCTTCTTTGTTTATTATGTCAAGTAGTTTTGTAAAATATTGGGATTAGTTGTTCTTTGAATGTTTCAAAGAATTCATTTGTGAATCCATCAGGCCCTGGGGATTTTTTCTTAGGGAGTTCTTTAATGGCTTGTTCAATTTCTTTTTCTGATATAGGATTATTTAAGTATTCTATTTCGTCTCCTGGTAATCTAAGCAATTTATATTTTTGTAAATATTCATCCATATCGCCTAGATTACCATATTTATTGCCATGTAATTGGGCAAAATAGTTTGTAATGATTGCCTTAATTTCCTCTTCATTCGAGGTAAGGTCTCCCTTTTCCTCTTGGATGCTGTCAATTTGGTTTTCTTCTTTCCTTTTTTTTTATTAGACTGACCAGTACTTTGTCTATTTTATTTGTTTTTTCAAAATACCAGCTTCTAGTCTTATTTATTAATTCAATAGTTCTTTTACTTTCAATTTTATTAATTTCTCCTTTAATTTTTAGGATCTCTAATTTAGTTTTCATCTGGGGATTTTTAATTTGTTCACTTTCTAATTTTTTAATTTGCATGCCCAATTCATTGACCTCTGCCCTCTCTAATTTATTAATATATATGAACTCAAGGATATAAATTTCCTCCTAGTACTGCTTTAACTGCATCCCATAGATTTTGAAAGGATATCTCTTCATTGTCATTTTCTTCAGTGAAATTATTAATTGTTTCTATGATTTGTTCTTTAACTGATTTTGGAGAATCATATTACTTAATTTCAAATTAATTTTTATTTGACTCTCCATATACCCTTATTAATTATTATTTTATTGCATTGTGGTCTGAAAAGTTTGCATTTATTATTTCTGCTCTTTTGCACTTGTTTGCAATGTTTTATGCCCTAGTACAGTGGTTCTCAACCTTTCTAATGCCATGACCCCATAGTACAGTTCCTCATGTTGCAGTGACCCCAAACCAAAAAGTTATTTTGGTGGTTACTTCAATACTGTAATTTTGCTACAGTTATTATTCGGAATGTAAATACCTGATATGCATTATGTATTCTCATTGCTACAGATTGAGAGGTTGAGAACCACTGCCCTAGTACATGGTCAATCTTTGTGAATGTACCATATGCTGCTGAAAAGAAGGTGTATTTCTTTTTGTTCCTATTTATTTTTTTACACATATCTACTAACTCTAATTTTTCTAAGATTTCATTCACTTCTATTCCTTCTTACTTATTTATTTTTTGGTTTGATTTATCTAGTTCTGTTCAAGGAAGGTTCAGGTCTCCCACTAGTATCGTTTTTCTATCTTTTTCATCCTTGAGCTCCACCAATTTCTCCTTTAAAAATTTGGATGCTTTGCCATTTGGAGACCATACATGTTGAGTACTGATATTGTCTATATTGCCTTTTATCAGGATATAATTACCTTCCTTATCTCTTTTAACTAGATCTATTTTTACTTTGGCTTTGTCAGATATCATGATTGCAACTCCTGCCTTCTTTTTCTCAGTTGATGCCCAATAGATTTTTGTGCCATCCATTTGCATATCTACCTTCCTCATGTGTGTGACAAGGAAATCACTTTAAAAGACTGATATATATTAATTTAAGGTCGCCAAGGAATTCAGCTATGTAATTCCTAAATGAAAACTCAAGTCAGCAGTCAACCTTTTGTAAAGTTTAATTACAAACAGGATGAAGAAAGGTATTAGAGATAGAGAGAGAGAGGGAGAGAGAAAGGGGAGAGAAGGGAATAGGGCTTAAATACCCCTTCTGTTTAGGCTGGGCCAAAAGGCCCAAGCCCTTAGATAGCTGGGGCAAAGAAAGGAGATCAGTCCCTATTACTCACGTGACCAAAATGGAGAAACAGTCTCAGGGGCCTCCACCTCCAGCTTCCTTCAGAGCAAGCTTCTCAGAGCACCTCTCCAACCACTCAGAGCCAAAACTCTCCAACCAACCACCTCTCAATCCTCAGACCCCTCTCTCTTTAAGCAAACCATCCAAGTTCCCTCCCCTCAGTTCTCACATCTACCAATCACTGTCCATGTCTTCCCTGTGCCAATGGTGGCTCTAGCTTAACCCAGGACCGCCCAGAGGTCTGTGGCTTTGCACATGTCTGTTGAAGGTCATATTCTCAAATAACTAAATCTTGATCCTTTGCTACAGCCCTTCCTAAATCCTGTTACCCTGAGTAGGGTAGAGATTGGAATAATTAAATTTTGACCTATGCTGCAGCCCTTCCTAAATCCTGTTAGGACTGAGTAGGGTGGAGATGGTAATTTCCAAGACCTGGTTCTGTCATTCCAAGTATCTCTATTGTATCAATTCTAAAATTAATCATGACTCAAAGAAATTCCTGTTCTATGCTTAAGCATAGGTCAAAGCTCTTTCCATTGTTCAGCAAAAGGTTTCTGTCCTAAAGTAATCTTAAGAAGGGAGGAGGAGGAACCTCCCATGCCAATGGGGTTCACATTCCAATAGAGTTCCCATTATCAATAGGAAATTTTTCAAGTATGAAATTTCCCAATGGTGAAATTTCCAACATTTATAAGTCTAAGAAATTTTAAGGTTTACATGTGTTTCTTGTAGATAACATATGGTAGGATTTTGGTTTCTGATCCACTCTGCTATTTGCTTCTGCTTTACAGGTGAATTCATCCCTTTCACATTCAAAGTTATGATTACTACCTCTGTATTTCCCAACATTTTGATTTTCTCTCCTTGTCCTGCCCTTTCCTCTTTCATTATTTCCTTCTACACCTTCTATTCTGTTTTTAATCAGTCCTCCTTAATCCTCACCCTTATTTTACTCTCCTTTCTCTCCCCCCTCCCTTCTTATTCCTCTTTTAATTTTCTTTTGGGGTCTTTTTAAGCTACCCCACACACTGTCCCTCCTTGAATTATTTCCCTCCCCACTCTCCCTTTCCACTCCCTCCCTTTTTATTCCCCTTTTGTTCTTTTAGAGTCTATTAAATTCCCTTCCCTCCTTTTCCTTCCCCCCCTTTTTTAACTCCCCTCCTCACTCCCCCCCCCCTTAGTTTTCCCCTCTCAGCTTCCCTATAGGGTAAAATAGAGTTCAATACCCCAATGGATCTAGATGCCCTTTCCTCTTGGAATTGATTCCACTGAAAATAAGGTTTGAATATTACCTTTTAGCACTCTCTTCCTCTCCTCCTTATAGTTGTATTCTTCCCCTCCCCCTTTCTTTCTTCTTTTTTTTAAAATATATGATTTTGAACCACTTAGAACCCCAATCTCTACCTATGGATAATTCTTCTAACTACTATAATAGTAAATACAATTTTTGACAGTTACAAATAACGTTTTCCTATAGGAATATAAACGATTTAACCTTATTTAAGACCCTTAGAGAACAACAACAGCAACAAAAAAAAAGATCCCTCTCTTTTTTATTTACCTTTTCATGTTTCTCTTGGTTTTTTAATTTCAATGTCAAATTTTCTGTTTAGTTCTGGTCTTTTCTTTACAAATATTTGAAAGTCTTCTATTTTGTTAAATACCCATACTTTCCCCTGGAAGTATATAGTCAGTTTTGATGGGTAGGTGATTCTTGGTTGTAGACCCAATTCTCTTGCCTTTCTGAATATCGTATTCCAAGTCTTGTGGTCCTTTAGCGTGGAGGCTGTCAGATCCTGCGTAATCCTAATTGGTGCTCCTTGACATCTGAATTGTCTCTTTCTGGCTTCTTGTAATATTTTCTCCTTAGCTTGGAAATTCTTGAATTTGGCAATCACATTTCTGGGGATTTAGTGTAGCAGGTAACCTGTGGACTCTTTCAATGTCTATTTTGCTCTCTTGTTGCATAACCTCAGGGCATTTTTCTTGGATAATTTCTTGTAGTATAGTGTCAAGGTTTCTGTTTTTTCCCAGGTTTCCAGGTAGGCTTATGATTCTCAAATTGTCTCTCTGACTTCTATTTTCAAGGTCAACCACCCTCTCAGTGAGATATTTTGTGTTGTCTTCTATTCTGTCATTTTTTTGGCTTTGCTTTATTAATTCATGCTGTCTTGTGAGATCAATGGCTTCTACTTGCCCAGTTCTAGTTTTTAATGACTGGTTTTCAGCTAAGATCTTTTGATTTTCTTTTTCATTTTGATCTATCCTGCTTTTCATGGCTTCCAGCAGGTCATTTCTGGCCTTCAGTTTGCTTATTATTTCATTTGATTTCTGGGCTTCAATTTCCAAGTGGAAGATCCTGTCTTTTAAACTGTTATT
This sequence comes from Monodelphis domestica, assembly GCF_027887165.1. Lineage (NCBI taxonomy): Eukaryota > Metazoa > Chordata > Mammalia > Didelphimorphia > Didelphidae > Monodelphis > Monodelphis domestica. The sequence continues at coordinate 370,469,730 of NC_077228.1, read as the reverse complement.
TTCTTTTTGGACTATTTCCCACTTTTCTTGCCACATCTCTTCCATTTTTCTGACAATCTCAGATTTAAAGTCTTCAAGAACTTATGACCAATTTCTATTTTTTTTTTCCTGAAGATTTGGGTGTGTTTAATTGCTGATCATTTTCTGCTGTCTCTTCTTTAGTCTGGATTTTTTTCTGCATAAAAATTATCAAGGGTCAATATTTTCTTCTTGGGTTTTTTGGTATTTGTGGATTTTAGTTACTGGGTGACCATTGCCTTGTTCCTTCTTGGTCAGATGTCCAAGTGATTAATGTGGGTGATCTTTGTATTGGGCTCTGGAGAGGTTTTTGCCCTGAGGATATTTTCCCTTAGTCCTCAGCAGTGTCCAGCTACTCTTAGGGGCAGGTCCAGCCCCCAAGAACTTAAAGATTGCCTTGCAAGAAGCCTGGGTGTGGATTGTAGGCAGGTCTCTGAATTGAACACTGGAGAGGTTTTTGCCCAGAGGCTATTTTTCTGGTCTCTGGCATTTTGCTGTGATCCTCCCCTCTCTGCCCAAGCTCTATGCCCTATCTCCACACTTCCTTAGCCTCCTGGGGTCCCTAGACTTGCTGTTCTCATGGGCAGGTCCAGCCCCCAAGAACATAAAGATTGCCTGGGAAGAGGTCTGAGTGTGGAGTGTTGGGAAGTCTCTGTACTGAGCACTGGAGAGGTTTTAGCCCAAGGCTTTTTACAGTTCTCTGTGGCCATTTGCTGTGAGCTGCCCCCTCTCCCCAGACTCTGTACCTCATCTCCATGTTTCCTCAGCCTCTCAGTGTTCTGAGTCGTTTCTCTTAGAGATAAGTCTGTGTTGAACTCAGCCAGCTTCCCTCTTAGAACTTAGAAGTTTGTCCTGTACTCGCTTGGACTCTGGAAAGGTAGGTGAAGTGGGGGAGGGGTGATGAGCTCATCCCTTGGTGGGGGAAATTTTGCCCCCTGTTAGCATGGAAATGCCCTAACTTTGCCTACCTTCTATGTTGTGTCCTACCGTGAAACTCCTTTACTCGTTTTGATTTTGGTTTTGTCTATTTGAGGCACTCTGTCTCCATCGGTGGAGAGGAAAAGAGCTCTGCTTCTACTCAGTAGCCATCTTGACCCAGATGTGAGGTAACTTACAATTTAATGGGTGGTAGACAACATACAAAAGCAGGCAGAAAAAAAGGTAGGAGAGGGGAAATACCAAAGGTGATTTGGAGGAATCTTGTTCTGGGAATTTGAAACTAATCAGTGCATCAGATGCAGAGTGGAGTGGGCCCAATAGTCCAGTTTCTTCTCTCTCTAAAGGAAGTCATTATCCTTTTAAAAGCTGATTTTATTAGAAAATTCTCACAATAGTATGCTGATTTATCTTCCTTTTTCCTCTTCCTTAGTTATTGCATTGGCTGGCCATTGAATAGGCAAAAGTGAGTAGTTGTTAAGAATATTAAGTCTTCTTGTACATTTCAACATTTTCAAAATAAATTTTCTAGGAAGACTGTACATTTTCTGATTAGCTAGCCATTTCAAATCTGATTATGGAAACTTCAGTTACCTGCAGTAGATACTCACCATCCAAGCTCCTATCTTTTTCTTCTGAGACCAATAACAGATTTCCTTGTGCCCAAGAATCATGACTATTCTGAGGATCATTTGATGCTACTATTTCTTCAAAAGATCTGAAATTCGTTGTTGTTTTTATTGGAAGACCTTTTTGTATAGTTTCAGGAGGTCTTTTTCCTTTTAAATTACATTGTTTTGTACTTCATTCTTTACTCTGGTTTTAACTACCCCTCTCCCCAATTTCCTCAGAAATGTTTTCTTCCCTTCTGTCAAGAAAGTTTACAGGATTTTTGATAAATAAGAGGCTAGAAAAACATTCCTTTAAACTTTTTTACTTTTACCTCTATCAGGAAGATCAGCAAATGTATAGTCCATATAATTGGTGACTATCTCAGGTAGGATAGCATATTCATTACAAGTTACAGAAATGGTACCCTTTATGTCTCATCTTCTTCAAGTCTTTTATGCACTCCTGTATAAACTGTAGTAGAATGTCATATTCAATATGGTCTTGAAGTCACTCCTGGATATGGCTATCCTTTCCACTTAGCCTGCCTCTTCCCACAAAGTCTGCTAGCTATTAATAATTAGTATTTAATGTAAAACCACCAGTTGTCAAATCCAACCTCTTTTGTAAGTACAAAAGCAGGACCACACTTAAATTTAAGGAAATAGCACTAAATATTAAAATATAAAACTTAAGGAGAATGTTATTTTTAAAGTCCCATGTAAGTTATAAATTATCTTTTTAGAAACATTTAAATGTTGAAATGTGTAAATGAAATCCTGTTGTCTAACTTGTCTACCAAAAATGTTCAATAGACATAGCACTTGACCTTATGTGAGTTTTATAGTTAAATTAGTAATGATTCCCTGGCTAAGTATTCAGTAATTCAATTCAGCAAACATTCCTACTATGTGAAAGACTAGAATATACTAAGACAAGAAGTACTTAAGTACTCCTTAGTACCACCTTCTACTGAAAAGTTGCATTATGTTTACAGATAAGTATCATAGAAGGTAATTTTAATAAATAATAAACTGCTAGTTCATCTGGTTGGGGGGAGGTGGGGTTGGGAATTGCTGGAGGCTTCATGAAGGAAATGAAGAGCAGCAAGGGCTAGGGTTAAGTGACTTGCCTGGGCTTATACAACTACAAAGTATTTGAGGTCATATTTGAACCCAGGTCCTCTTGCCTCCAGGCTTGGGGCTCTATCTACTTGGCTACCTAGCTGTCCCAGTGTACTATTTTCTCACCTCTGCAGAATAGTCTGTATTTTCCTTTAAGGGTAAGATCAGTGTATCCTAATGGTAGAGAGAGTATATGGATCTATGTGTATGGGTGTGTAAATAAGCAAATAGGGTTTTTTTTTTCATTCTTTCCCTTTACTTCTTTCCCCTTTTTCTATAGTGAGTTTGGTCCATTCTCTGCTTTCTCCAGATTAAAAAGTAATGGTTGGGCTGTGGATTGAGAGCCAGGCCCAGAGACGGGAGGTCCTGGGTTCATATCTGGCCTCAGACACTTCCTAGCTGTGTGACCCTGGGTGAGTCACTTATCCCCCATTGCCTGGCCCTTATGGCTCTTCTGCTTTGAAACTGATAATACTGACTCTAAGATTAAAGGTAAGGATTTTTTTTTTTAAAAGGGGGGGTAAGCACCCTTTGTGCTGTAATTGCTGACAGAAGAATTGAAGACAACAACACATAATGGATAATGGATGATAAATTAGAACATAAATTCTAGGATTTTCTAATTCCATTTTTTCCAGATTGTGCAACATTTACTGCTTTTAATCTTTTTTTAGAGAAAACTTTGAAATATTATGTAGGTTTATTATCCAGATATGAAACGGTAACTAAGTTTCTTTTTCCACCATTTTAATTATTTTTATTCTTTTGGGCATAACTTTCCTTAAAGAAATACTCTAAAACATGTAGTAAAATTTCTATTTAATCCCAAACCAAAGTGGGAGGGATACAGATAATATTTAAGGAAAAGACTCATTCTCTTTTCCTTTAAATTTCATAGTTTTATTAATATGTGGGGAAAATGTAATGTGTAAATAGGAGGAAAAGAAAAACCAAATAGAATAATCTTTCTCACACAAAGATTCACACAGGAAGGGGAGGGGAAGAAAACTCCTATAAGAAGGAGAGGAAGAGAGTTTTTACTTAAACCTTACTCTCAGGGAAATCAAATCTGAGAGGGAAGAACATCCAGATCCATTGGGATCTTGAATTCTATCTTACCCAACAAGGGTAGGGAGAAGGGAAAACCAAGGGGGGTAGGCGGTGAGGGAACACAAAAAAGGGAGGGAAGAAGAGGGGGGAGGGGGAGGGAACAAAAAGGCAGGGGCTAGAAAGGGAAACATATCAAAGGAGGGGACAAGGGGGACTAATTTAAAGTAAATCACTGGATTAAAAGGTAGAGTTGAAGAAGAAAGGTTAGAATTAGGGAAGGATATCAAAATGCCAGGGAATCCACAAGTGACAATCATAACTTTGAACGGGAATGGGATGAACTCATAAAACGTAGACGAATAGCAGAATGGATTAGAATCCAAAACCCTACCATATGTTGTCTTCAAGAAACACACATGAGGCGGGTTGACACCCACAAGGTCAGAATTAAAGGATGGAGTAAGACCTTCTGGGCCTCAACTGACAGAAAGAAGGCAGGAGTGGTAATCATGATACCTGATAAAGCCAAAGCAAAAATAGACCTGATTAAAAGGGATAGGGAAGGTAATTATATTTTGTTAAAAGGGACTTTAGATAATGAGGAAATATCACTAATCAACATGTATGCACCAAATAATATAGCACCCAAATTTCTAATGGAGAAACTAGGAGAATTGAAGGAAGAAATAGACAGTAAAACCATATTAGTGGGAGACTTGAACCAACCATTATCAAATTTAGATAAATCAAACCAAAAAATAAATAAGAAAGGTAAAAGAAGTGAATGAAATCTTAGAAAAATTAGAATTAATAGACATATGGAGAAAAATAAATAGGGACAAAAATAGGAGAAAAATAAATAGGGACACCTTCTTCTCAGCACCACATGGCACATTTACAAAGATTGACCATACACTAGGTCACAGAAACATGGCATACAAATGCAGAAAAGCAGAAATAATAAATGCGGCCTTTTCATATCACAAGGCAATAAAAATAATGATCAGTAATGGTACATGGAAAACCAAATCAAAAATTAATTGGAAATTAAATAATATGATACTCCAAAATCTTTTAGTTAGATAAGAAATCATAAAAACAATTAATAATTTCATTGAGGAAAATGACAATGGTGAGACATCCTTTCAAACCTTTTGGGATGCAGCCAAAGCAGTAATCAGAGGTAAATTCATATCCCTGAGTGCATATATCAACAGAGCAGAGATCAATGAATTGGAAATGCAAATAAAAAACCTCGAAAGCAATCAAATTAAAAACCCCCAGAAGAAAACCGAACTAGAAATCCTAAAAATTAAGGAAGAAATTAATAAAATCGAAAGTGATAGAACTATTGATTTAATAAATAAGACAAGAAGCTGGTACTTTGAAAAAACAAACAAAATAGACAAAGTACTGGTCAATCTAATTAAAAAAAGGAAAGAAGAAAAGCAAATTAACAGCATCAAAGATGAAAAGGGGGACATCACCTCCAATGAAGAGGAAATTAAGGCAATCATTAAAAATTACTTTGCCCAATTATATGCCAATAAATATGCCAATGTAGGTGATATGGACGAATATTTACAAAACTACAAACTGCCTAGACTAACAGAAGAAGAAATAGAATTCTTAAATAATCCCATATCAGAAAATGAAATCCAACAGGCCATCAAAGAACTCCCTAAAAAATCCCCAGGGCCCGATGGATTCACAAGTGAATTCTATCAAACATTCAGAGAACAGTTAATCCCAATACTATACAAACTATTTGACATAATAAGCAAAGAGGGAGTTCTACCAGACTCCTTTTATGACACAAACTTGGTACTGATTCCAAAACCAGGCAGGTCAAAAACGGAGAAAGAAAACTATAGGCCAATCTCCCTAATGAATGTAGATGCAAAAATCTTAAATAGGATACTAGCAAAAAGACTCCAGCAAGTGATCAGAAGGGTCATCCACCATGATCAAGTAGGATTTATACCAGGGATGCAGGGCTGGTTCAATATAAGGAAATCCATCCACATAATTGACCATATCAACAAGCAAACCAACAAAAATCACATGATTATTTCAATAGACGCAGAAAAAGCATTTGATAAAATACAACACCCATTCCTATTAAAAACACTAGAAAGCATAGGAATAGGAGGGTCGTTCCTAAAAATAATAAACAGTACATATCTAAAACCATCAGCTAATATCATCTGCAATGGGGATAAACTAGATGCATTCCCAGTAAGATCAGGAGTGAAACAAGGATGCCCATTATCACCTCAACTATTTGACATTGTATTAGAGACACTAGCAGTAGCAATTAGAGAAGAAAAAGAAATTGAAGGCATCAAAATAGGCAAGGAGGAGACCAAGTTATCGCTCTTTGCGGATGACATGATGGTCTACTTAAAGAATCCTAGAGATTCAACCAAAAAGCTAATTGAAATAATCAACAACTTTAGCAAAGTTGCAGGATACAAAATAAACCTGCATAAGTCATCAGCATTTCTATACATCTCCAACACAGCTCAGCAGCAAAAACTAGAAAGAGAAATCCCATTCAAAATCACCTTAGACAAAATAAAATACCTAGGAATCTATCTCCCGAGACAAACACAGGAACTATATGAACACAACTACAAAACACTCTCCACACAACTAAAACTAGACTTGAGCAATTGGAAAAACATTAACTGCTCATGGGTAGGATGAGCCAATATAGTAAAAATGACCATGCTACCCAAACTTATCTATTTAGTGCCATACCCATGGAACTTCCAAAAAATTTCTTTACTGATTTAGAAAAAAACCATAACAAAGTTCATTTGGAATAACAAAGGATCAAGGATATCCAGGGAAATAATGAAAAAAAAATACAAAGGAAGGGGGCCTTGCAGTCCCAGATCTCAAACTATATTACAAAGCAGCAGTCATCAAAACAATTTGGTACTAAGAGACAGAAAGGAGGATCCGTGGAATAGACTTGGGGCAAGTGACCTAAGCAAGACAATATATGATAAACCCAAAGATCCCAGCTTTTGGGTCAAAAATCCACTATTCGATGAAAACTGCTGGGAAAATTGGAAGACAGTATGGGAAAGATTAGGTTTGGATCAACACCTCACACCCTACACCAAGATAAATTCAAAATGGGTGAATGACTTGAACATAAAGAAGGAAACTATAAGTAAATTAGGCAAACACAGAATAGTATACATGTCAGACTTTGGGAAGGAAAAGACTTTAAAACCAAGCAAGACATAGAAAGAGTCACAAAATGTAAAATAAATAATTTCGACTACATCAAATTAAAAAGCTTTTGTACAAACAAAACCAATATAACTAAAATCAGAAGGAAAGCAACAAATTGGGAAGCAATCTTCATAAAAACCTCTGATAAAGGTCTAATTACTCAAATTTACAAAGAGCTAAATCAGTTGTACAAAAAATCAAGCCATTCTCCAATTGATAAATGGGCAAGGGACATGAACAGGCAGTTCTCAGCCAAAGAAATCAAAACTATTAATAAGCACATGAAAAAGTGCTCTACATCTCTTATAATCAAAGAGATGCAAATCAAAACAACTCTGAGGTATCACCTCACATCTAGCCGATTGGCTAACATGACAGCTATGGAAAGTAATGAATGCTGGAGGGGATGTGGCAAAGTAGGGACACTAATTCATTGCTGGTGGAGTTGTGAGTTGATCCAACCATTCTGGAGGGCAATTTGGAACTATGCCCAAAGGGCAATAGAAGACTGTCTGCCCTTTGATCCAGCCATAGCACTGCTGGGTTTGTACCCCAAAGAGATAATAAGGAAAAAGATTTGTACAAGAATATTCATAGCTGCACTCTTTGTGGTGGCCAAAAATTGGAAAATGAGGGGATGCCCTTCAATTGGGGAATGGCTGAACAAATTGTGGTATATGTTGTTGATGCAATATTATTGTGCTCAAAGGAATAATAAAGTGGAGGAATTCCATGGAGACTGGAACAACCTCCAGGAAGTGATGCAGAGTAAAAGGAGGAGAACCAGGAAAACATTGTACACAGAGACTAATACACTGTGGTACAATCGAAGGTAATGGACTTCTCCATTAGGGTCAATGCAATGTCCCAGAACAACTTGCAGGGATCTAAAAAACACCATCCACAAGCAGAGGATAAACTGTGGGAGTAAAAACACTGAGGAAAAGCAACTGCTTGACTACAGGGGCTGAGGGGAAATGACTGAGGAGAAACTCTAAATGAACACCCTAGTGCAAATACCAACAACATGGAAATGGATTCGAATCAAGAACACATGTGAAACTCAGTGGAATCATGCGTCGGCTATGGGGGTTCGGGGAGGAATAGAAAATGATCTTTATCTCTAATGAATAATGCTTGGAAATGATCAAATAAAAAAATTATTTAAAAAATTTCATAGTTTATTTTGATGACTAATAAATCCTTAGAGGGGGAAAATTATGTTTAAAAATTAGTAGTTAATTTACTATTTAGCTAAGATGGTATTAAAAGTTTTAAAGGTTTAAAGTTAAGATGATATTTGGAAGTCTAGCTTATATGATGCTTGATATATAACCTTAGACAAATTATTTCATTTATTTTATCCTTGGTTTCTCCATTTGTAAAATGAAAGAATTAGTCACTAAACATTAAGTGCCTCCTATATGCCAGATATTGGATATCTAAGATATTTTCTAGATCTAACATTTCATAATTCCATATGGTAAAAATTCTGGATAATTAATATTGGGTGAGTGCAAGGTACTGGTAAGGTACTAGACTTATTTAACAGAGAATAAATTATGTATATTAGCAAAGATTTCTTTTTTTAGGTCAACTTAAATTTTTATAAACTTAACAACTATAAACATTTCAGTATACAAAGAACAGCAAAATGTGGTGAACTTCTATTATATATCTTTTATTAAATTGATGTTGCTATAATATTCCTTCTGGGTTGGTATTGAATTGCCATTATTGCTCTTGATTTTTAGGCCTATTCCTGCCCTGTTGAAGTTCCAAAATAATTTAAAATTGTAAATCCTATGTTGTCATATCATCGTGACTATGACCATATATTAAACTTAATGTTTGTCAGTATGTTGCATTGAATTTAAAAAAGAATAGAACCAAGCAGTACATTGCAAACCAAAAGTAATAATATTAGTCATAGTTAAATGGAGGTAATTTAGCTGACTAAACTGGGCCACATTTTAAAAAAATTTACAACTAGAATGATGGGTAAAAAATGAGTTATTTCATATAATTACTAAACAGTAATCTGTAATGGAGGAAAATATATTAATATGAAAATAATCATTAGCAAGCATTAATTAAGCACTTACTGTGTGTAAGACACTATACTAAATGTTAGGGATTCAGAGAGAGACCAAAAAAAAGCCTGTTCCCTACTCTTATGGAACTTACATTTTAATGAGGGAGACAATAAGCAAATATATACGTACCAGATTTATACAGGAGAAATCGGAGCTAATTTCTATGGGAATGCATTCAGGGAGGGTGAATGACCTAGAAAAGCCTGTCACAGAATGTAGAATTTGAGCTAAATCTTGCAGGAAGACAGATGGCAATGAAGTGGCGTTTCCTGTAATAGCAAGGAGACCAGTGTCACATGATGAGCATGAAAAGGGGACACTTAAAGTATGGGGAAACTGGAAAGGAAGAAGGGGATAAGTTGTTAAAGGCTTGGAAAGTTAAACAGATGATTTGATCTTGGAAATAATAGGGAGCCACTGGAATTTATTGAATAGATCAGATTGAACATGATCAGATCTGGATTTTAGGAAAATCACATTGGTAAGCTAAATGGAAGATGGATTGGAGGGGAGAAAAGTATTAAGGCAAGGAGACCAATAGACTTTTTTCAAACAGTCCAGGCATGAAGTAATGAGGGCCTTCTTCACCAGGATGGAAGCATGGGAGTGAAGAGGAAGGGATGTGTAGGAGAGGCAGGAAGGTAGAAGTGACAGTAGTTGACAATGTATTATAATTTTGTAATTAGGGCGTATGTATTTATAACTCTATAGATCTTTACTGAAGATTGTTGAATGTAGTTTTTCTTCCTCAACAAGAATATGATTCTCTTCTAAATTGGTTTAGAGCACCTGTGTTGCTAAACTTTTCCCTCTTTGTGCCAGAATTATGGTGTTTGTATTATATGAACTTTTTGTGATGAAACTCAGATCAGCAGCTGTTCTGTACTTACAGAGTTTCCTGAACCTCTGGGCGCTTAGGTTACTGTATATGCATTATTTCATTTGATCCTTATAGCACCTGGTGGTATGAGATTGGTACTGTACAACTAATAAAATGACTAAGGTGGGATTTTAAAACTCAAATTTCTCTTTACTACTGAGCACAGTCATATAAATGACTTACTATCCACAAAGGAAAAAAATAAACGAAGACCCTTCTCATTTTTTACCATTCTCTCAAAAATATATTTCATTTTTCATCATTGCTTCCATGAATCTACCCTCCCTTTTACTACCATCACCATCACCCTTTTACTTAGCCTCTTCCCCTCCTACTTCCCTGATCAATTTCTTACCCAACATGTATATGTGTGTGTTTATATATATATATATATATAGTTCCCTCTTTGAACCAACTCAGATAGGAGTAAGAGGTTCAAGCTTTGCCTGCTTCTTCCCCATTTTTCCTTGTAGGATTATATTTAGTTTTGCAGAATGGTTATTTTTGTTTGTAATTGTAATTCTTTCTCTTTTATAGTGGTAGATGCTAAGTTTTGTTTGATCTTGACTATGGTTCTACATTGTTCCTTTCTAGATGTTTGCAATGTTTTCTCCTTGACCTGGGAGCTCTGGAATTTGACTACTGATATTCCTGGGAATTTTCATTTTTGGATCTCTTTCAGATTATGATCATTGGGTTCTTTGCATTTCTATTTTACCCTCTGGTTCCAAGATTTCAGAGCAGTTTTCCTTTATTTCTTAAAATAAATCTAGGCTCTTCTTTTTATCATGACTTTCCACATATTGTGCTATTAAATTCCTGACTGAAGATCTGAAAAAATAAAGCAGCCTTCTTCTTCAATCTTTTAAACATTAAAGGCTCATGCAACTATACTAATTGAGAATTTGGGGGTTGAGGATGATGAAGAGAGGAGTACATATAGCAATAATTACCCCCTTTTCCTTTGAAACTATGATCCCATGAAAGATCGTAATTTTAGTCTGACAGCCAATTGAGCATAAATATACTATAATCTCCTTATGGGGATGGGAGAAAGAGGATTATGTGAGGTTGCCAGTTTTCAAGTATTGAGAAGATGGAGGAAATAATTTGGTTTGTAAGATTAAAGATATAAGATTAATGATATACTTAATGCCCAGAACCAGTTGGGAGAACATCATAAGCATGCACTTTGTCCAATTGAAATATTGTAGTTTGTTCCACTGGCTCCAAAGAATAAAATAAGGCTATATGTGAGCTATTTGGCAACTTTCTTATAGCCACCAAGCATAATACTTTGGGGGCGGGAGAGGTGAGCTAATTAGATGTTTAGTCATCAATGTACCTGTAATAATTTCTAAAGAAAGTTTATTCTGAAGCCATATGGTATCTACAAAGATCTATACCTATCAAGAGAGAGAGAGAAGTTGTAAAGTATTCCTTAAAGTGACTCTGTAAAGAAAGTTTCACTGAATGAATAAGTTGGCAAGTTCATTCATTGGACAAACATTAAGTGCCACCTGAGCAAATAGAAAGCACTGGCCTTTATGTAGATAGATGTATGAATGTATGTGTATGAGAAAGTTACTTAAAACAAATTTGTACTTGAAGTATTCATCTTAATTTCACTCTGGAGCAAGGAATCAATTTTTAATATAAAGATAAAATGGACATGTTGTCAGTTTCTCTCAATGACTTTTTCTTTTTAAACCCTTACTTTCTATCTTAAAACCAATACTGTGTTTTGGTTCTAAGACAGAACAGTGGTAAGGTCTAGGCAATGGAGTTATGTGACTTGCCCAGGGTCACACAGCTAAGAAGTGTCTGAGGTCAGATTTGAACCTAGGACCTCCCATCTCTAGGCCTAGCTCTCAATCCACTGAGCCACCCAGCTGCCCCCACAATGACTTTTAAGCATAAAAATGGGGATACAATCCAATTTTAAAAGACAAGGCACTTGATTATTCAATAACAATCTATAAAAAATAAGTTGCTAATCAATTATGGAAAGAAAATTTAAAGGAATAAATTAATTTCACAATAATTTGGAATATAGCCACAAATACTGCAAAGAATCCTCTAGACTTGGCAGTGAATATTGTTGGCATTAAAACTTGGTGAAAACATTTGTATATTTATTTCACAATTCATTGCATATTATTTTATTAACCCAAACTTTTTGGAAAGAGACCGTTAATAATAGAATATTTATTTGTTTTATACTAATGGGGAATGCATTTTTTTAAACTGGCATTTATACATCTATCCAAATGAAGGTCAGTGCTTTCTGTTTGCTTAGTTGACACTTAATATTTGTTGAATGAATGAACCTGACAATTCATTGATATTCTTAGTTTATAGAGCCACTTTAAAGGAGTATTTTATAACTTTATCCTCCCTCTTGAGAGGTATATCTTGAAAATGAATTGTGGAGGGCAGCTAGGTTGGCTCAGGAGATTGGGAGCCAGGCCCAGAGACCAAAGGTCTTGGTTCAAATCTAGCTTCAAACACTTCCTATCTGTATGGCCTTGGGTGAGTCACTTATCCCCCACTGCCTAGCCCTTACTGCTCTTCTGCCTTGGAATCAATACATAGTATTGATTCTAAAACGAAGGATAAGAATTAACAAAAAAAGAAAGAAAGAAAAAGAAAATGAATTGTGTTGAGTCATCTGAAGAGAGATCACTTTTTACTATACCTTTTTATTAAAAAAAAAAAGCAAACTTGTTCCATTTATTTTCATTGAAGAACATTAATTGTTCTGTACTCATTTTTTTTGTTATACAGAACTTGACAGATGCATGAACATTAATAAAGAACAGAAAAGAACAGATTACATGTGTAATCATAAATTTATATTATGTACAGCTTATTTATTTAAAATACATGATAAATTCAACACAGTTTCAAAGCTATCCTTTTTGTCTGTATTTCTCTATAAATTTCTTTTCTCTTCTGTCAGTTTTTAAAGAAATACTTTAATGATCATATTTGCTTTCTTTTTTGATTTTTGGAATCTCTAACACTAGTTCTATAAATTCACCCTCACCCATTAAAAAAAAAAAAACCATGGCAATGGGACAGCTAGGTGGCTCAGTGAATTGAGAACCAAGCCTAGAGACAAGAGATTATGGGTTTAAATCTGGATTCAGACATTCCTTAGCTATGTGGCCTTGGGCAAATCATTGGCCCCTGTTGCCTAGCCCTGTTGCTTTGGAATAATACACAGTATTGAGTCTAAGATGGAAGGTAGGGGTTGTTTAAAAAAAATAGTCTCCTTTGAAAAAAATCAACATAGTTAAGCAAAACAAATCCACACATTAGCTGTATCTGAAAATGTATGTCTCATTCAATCCTCTAGTTCAGTATACAACAGCTGATAATTTATCTGGGTTAATTTTGTATTGGGTTACTTTGCTGAAATTAATTTCAATTAAATTTTAGTTCAATGTTTGAGTTCTTTAGGTAGATCATTATATTGTGAATAAATGAATAATTTTCTTTATACTTATTTCCTTAATTTAATTTTTTTGTCTTCTTGCTTTAGGTATAATTTTTAGTGCCATATTAAATAACGGTGATAATGGACATCCTTACTTTACCTTTCATCTTATTGGAAATGTCACTTATCTTTTTGCTATTGTATATGATATTAGTACTTGATTCTAAATATTTTTAAAAGATATCATTTACTATAATAAGTATATATATATATAGTATATATATATAGTATATAGTAATACTATAATAATAATTAATCTGATGCTTTTTAGTTTTTCTAATTGAAGTGGGTATTGTATTTTAAGCTTTTTCTACATCTATGATATCACATAAATTGTATTGTTTTCATTATTAATATAATCCATTGTTTTTATGATGCTTTTCCTAATAATAAGGCAATTCTGCATGTTTAGTATAAATCTTATCTAATCAAGGTGTATACTCTTTAAAAAATATTGATGTAGCCTTTTTACCAATATTTTATCCATGGTTTTCCTTTCCTTTCTTTTTTTTACTTTAGTTCTTTCTTCTTAAATATCAATTATCTTTTATTATAAATGGAATTTTATAAGATTCCATATTTCTGTTTTTGCAAGAAGTTTATTTAATATTAAAAAAAGTTATTCTTTGAATGTTTGATGCAATTTGCTTATAAAGCCATCTACTACATTTGGTTGGAGGAAGTTTTTTCTTGCTAATATAGTTACTTTTTGTGACATGTATATAACTTATAAAAAATTCTACTAAATCCTCCTGTCTTGTTAATCTTTTTTTGATTCATGTAGGTCTGTAAGAATGCATGATTCTCCGCAACTATTGTAGTTTTGCCATCTATTTCCTTCAGGTATTTAGATGCCATACAATTAAGTGTATATTGCCTCTAAGTAGTCATTTAGTTTCCTTTTAATCGTGTCTAATTTTACTGTTACCTTTTCTGAGAAAATTATTGCTATTCCTGCTTTTTTGAAACATAAGAAATTCTGTCCTATTTCCTCATTTACACTGTCAATCTTTGTTTCAGAAATATTTCTTATAAAAAATCCTTTGTTAGATTCTGCTTTTTAGTCCATTTTATTAGCTTCTTCCTTTTTAATCAGTGAGTTCATCCTTTTAATGTTCAAGAATATCCTTGTTAATCATATATTCTTAAAAACTTTATCCTCTTTGCTCCATTCACACTATGTATTGTAACAGTTAATTTAGTCTCCTGTAATAAAAGTATTATAATTTTATGAGGTTTGTTAAAGGTTATTAGAAGTCAAGGATACAAAATAATAAACCACGTGCCCTGGCTGATTGAGCCAAATTCAGAACCCCCCTTGCTTAGTTTACTCACTACATTCTTGCAATCTTTGAGTACAGGAAGAGAAGGAAGTAGGTGTTACAGTCAGTTTAAATACAAATTTTGATCTTGCCCAGGTGGGGATCTCAGGTGAGATTATAGGGAATTCTGGGAAGTACCAAGGACTTCTAGGGATTGAAGTCTGGGGTTCAAATCTCCAGTATTTTGCATGTATAGTTATTTGCATCTTGTCTCCATTAGAGTGTAAGCTCCTTGAGGACAAGAATTCTATTTTTGCCTTTTGTTGCTATCTTTAGTGCTTAGCACAGTGCCTGGAATATATTAAGTGCTTGTTGTATATTAAATGCTTGTTGACTAATCTTGTTACTATGTAAATTCAGTCCCTTATTACCTTTTGTCCAAACCATTATATTAGTCTCCTAACTAGTGTCCCTTGCCTCTGTGTTTTCTCTCTCCAATTCATCCTATATATACCACTGCCTTGCTCACAAGACTTCTGTGATTCCTCAGTGCCAAATATATAAAATTCTCACTCTTTAGAATGGCAGGCATTATCTTCCTCTGTCTGGTAGCAACCTACATTTTTTAGTCTTTTCACACCCTGTTTGCTCTTCTTCTGTCCTGTGTTTTAAGCATACTGATCTGTTTGTTTTTCTTTGCATTTTTGTTTTTTAGTGCCTTTGCTTTTTTTATTCCTTATATCTGACAAATCCTCACTCCCATGTTTGCACCATTTTAACTACTTCTTATCCTTCAAGACCCAGCTTAAAGGCCAGCTTTATCTTGTCTTCCTTCACCCCATTGAACTCAAGAAAGAAGTGAACTCTTACTGAGATTTATTTGTATTTCTCACACTTCTATATTGTATATTACATTTATTTACATTCTTTTAAATAAAATTTTTGGAAGGTAAAAAGAAAGCTTCATTCATCTAAACTAAGGAACTAAAAAGTTCCTTAAACTAATGGGCTCCAAAGTGGACTCTCTCACACACCAAGGCAACTTTGCCTTAGCCCCAAAGTTTGTATGATAAAACACTGAGAGGTCCAGAAGGTGGGATATCCCTCTCTCCTGAGATAGTCAGTCATGGAGTTTTCTCTAACACAGCCACATTTACTTTTCACTAAAATAGCTCTTAGGAAAATTTACATATTAAGTAACAGTGGACATTTATAAATTACTTTAAAGTTGGCAAAGTTCTTTTCATACTTTAGTTCATTTGAACCTTAATAACTTTACTGTAAGGTTGATAGTATAGTTATTTTTTTTAAACCCTTACCTTCTATCTTAGAATTGATAAGAGCTAGGCAGTTGAGGTTAAGTGACTTGCCCAGGATCATAAGTTATCATTCCCATTTTACAGTTGAGGAAACAGACTCAGAAGGGGCTTGCCAGCATTACATAGATAGTGACTGTCAGAGCCAGGAATTCAAGTAAGTATAGTATAAAGCAGCATATGACAGAAGAGAAGGGACAATAGTAAGAAGGCTCCTAGGAAGATGATCAGGCTCTTTTTTTCTCCCAGTAAGTGTTATTTATATTGAATTGATCATGTAATTTTTTAAAATAAAAGTATACAGTGACAACAGTAAATATTTTATTGCTTCTTGCTTTACAGTGTCACTTCTTTAGAAGCTATAGAAAGAAAATATTTTTTATTTAATTAATTTTCTTTTTGTTTGCAATTATATCTAATAAGTAATGGTTATTTTCACTCCACTATTTTTATGAACATTCAAGTATTCAAAATTTCACCTAAAAGCTTTTTAGAGGGTGATTAAATGTAGCCCATGAGAAATAAGAATGAAATAAAAGTCTAGCAGCTAAAAGTCCTGCAGTTCAGACAAATTTTAAGCATTGTGTTCAAAGCAATTTTCCCTTTAAGAATACTCTTTGTGGGGGTAGCTGGGTGGCTCAGTGGATTGAGAGTCAAGCCTAGAGATGGGAGGTCCTAGGTTCAAATTTGACCTCAGACACTCCCCAGTTATGTGACCCTGGGCAAGTCACTTAACCCCCATTGCCTAGCCGTTACCACTCTTCTGCCTTGGAGCCAATACAAAGTATTGACTTCAAGACGGAAGGTAAGGGTTTAAAAAAAAAGAATACTCTTTGTAATGGTGGTTTTGTGTATTTATATGAACATGTGTGTTGTGTGTGCTTGTGTATATATGTATATGTGTGCTTGTGCGTGTGTGTCATGTGTGTGCAAGCAAGGGATGAAAAAAAGAGTCGCTTCCGTATTCTTCCTCAGTAGTTCTCATTTTGACTTATCTATGTAATTTTGGGCAAGTCACTTAACTTCCCTGGACTACCACATAATAGGGATTTTAACATTCTGATTAACCAGCTGTTCTCAGCTTCCTCATCTGTAAAAATGGAGGTTGGGTTAAATGGCCCTTGAAGTCCCTAAAAACTTTATTTCTAGGATCCCAGTTTCCTGTGACACATTCAGGAACTTCCTCTTTAAAACTGTGAAATAACTATGAAAAAATTTCCCACTTGTTTATTGTACCTCCATTCTTGAATTTAATCTCTAGTCATTGACCAACATCTGTTACTATTTTGGCTTAAAATTTTTAGAATGTAAGTATTTAGTGCTTTCTGTAAAAGTTAGAGCCTGATTATCACCTATTTTTCCCCATATGTATCTAATACATTATGACTAATAAGCATGTTTTTTACATTAGGAAATGCAAGTTTGTGAAATGGAATTTAATATTTATTGGATACTTAGTGATGCTTCTAAACTGCCTGAACACTAATTCTCTTGGGTAGCTTAGACTACTTTAATCTCACTAAAATATTTATGTGCTGGACTAAATAGTCTCAGATGTCCCATCCAACCCTAATTATATGATTCCGTAAGTAATTTTAAACACCTATTAAAATGAACAGCTAATATAGTTCATGGTCCTTTGTGACCTGTTTACAATTCACTTTTATTCATGTAGTAGCACAAATTGTTTGGCCATTCTACAATTGATAAGATACTACTCTAAATATTTTCATATATGTGGGGCCTTTTTATCATCCATATCCTTAGGACAGTGATGGTGAATCTTTGGCACATGTGTCAGAAAGTATGAATTTTAGATTTTCTCCATTTGCTTAGTCTTAGAATTCTAGCAACCAGGAATGTATACACCACTACTTAAGGATTAAGTGTTGAGGAGGATGGCCTATGATCAGCATGTGCTAGCAAGAAACAACCGACAGATACCCAGGCTGTCTTAAGTCAAGCTTAAGCTATCACTGGTACATGTGAGACACAGGAAGTAATGTAAAGAACGATCTATATATTTCGCGTCACTTCCTCTCTCTTGGAGACATGGAGTTCTTTCAGTGTTGGGAGCTTGTGGCAGCATTCTTAGCGTGCTTGGTTAGTGATTTAGTCTGATTCCTCTTTCCTTTACCTCCTAAAGCGCTATTCTTCTAGGAGGAGGCCTCAGAGGAGGCCTCGTGGCTGGAAGTCAAACTAGATTGAGAAGGCCCCTTGGCCTAGGCCTCTGAACTCCTATCTGTCTTGCCAGAGCAGTCCAATTCCCTTTCCTCTCTCTCTTCTTAATTTCTTCTATTGTAATTAAACCATCATAAAAATCCCAAAGTGACTTGAATATTTTATTGGGGTTGAATTTTAATCCCTGGCAACCACTAGTATAATGTATTCAGTCAACAACCCTAATTTTTACCCTTAACAAAAGGTCACACAGAGCCCTCTCTGTGGGCACATCTGGATCACCTGCCAGAATTACTAAGAAGCCAGAGGGACTCGGCGTGGAGCTGTTCACCTCTCCCTCTCCATGTGCCTGAGAACATTTCTTACTTCCCCTATCCCTATGCCCAGCAGTCCAATGGGAGTGCTTCCTCCCTCCTGTGTGGGATAAGGAGTGGGGAACAGAGGGATGAGGTGGCAGGTAGGCTCAGCATTCAGTCTTGAGAGTAGGGCCCAACACTCCATTTCTAAAACATTCCCCATCACTGCTTTTGGGTATATGCTTAGTAGCTTTTTCCAACCCTTCTGAATCCCAGTCCCTTTCATTTCTTAATTATTTATTATTTATTCTGTGGTTTGTATGTCAGTATTTGTTTGCTTATTGTGTCTCCCATTAGACTGTGAGTTCCTTAAGATCAGGGTTTGTCTTTTGCCTCTTTATTTCACTAGTGCTTAGCATATAACAGACACAATAAATGTTTATTAGCTGACTAGTGACATCTCTGGGTTAGAAATTATTGGCTTTTTAGTCATTTCTTTCCATAATTTCATATTGCTTTACAAAGTGGTAGCACTAATTTACAGCTCTACCATCAGTGCATTAATGTGTCTGACTCCCCCTCCTACACTATTTACTCCCCCACTTTGTCATCTTTACCAGTTTGTTGAGTGTGAGCTGAAACCTCAGAGTTGTTTTGATTTGCACTTCTCTTATTATCTAGTTGGAATGTCTTTCATATGGTTATTAATAGTTTGTAATCTTTTTTATTTTGTTTGTTCATTTCCTTTGATCTCATCTATTGGTGAATGACTATTAGTTTCATTTAGTTGTGATAGTTGCCTATATATTCTGGCTATCATTCCCTTATCAGAGTAAGTTAACACTGTCTTTTTATTTTTTGACAATTCAACTATTTCCATTTTTAGTTGTATTTTGTATGTGAAAAATCTTTTTAGTTAGGTCATATATGTATTTGTAGTTTGTTGTGGCATAGAATGTTAAATGTTGATCCAATTTCTACCACTGGTTTTCTAGTTTTCCTTGCAATTCTTGTTAAGGAAGAAAAAGATAATTAAGTTTCTGAAATTTATTATATACTGGCTTATTAAGTACATTTTTTGATTCTTTGTTGTTTAAACTTTTCAATTGATATACTTTTCTATTTTTAAAAACAGTACCAAAGAGAATTTTGATGATTACTGCTTTATGATATGAGTTGACATCTGAAGTACTATTCCCATTTCATTCTTGCTTTTTTTCTCTTTTGATTATCTAAATTTTTTGACCCTCCAAATTTTGTTATTATTTATTTAGCCTAACTCTTTAAAATATTCTCATGGTAAATTGATTTGTATAGCATTAAATATGTAAATTAACCCAAGTAGCATTTTCATTTTTGTTATATTGGTCCCACCAAGCCATGAGCACTGAATAGGTCTCTAGTTTTTTCAGTTCTTTATTTAGTTAAGAAATATTTCGTGATTTTATCTATACAGGCATAGAGGGTGCTTTAAAAAATTGACTCCCAGATAAAAATAACTGAAATATCCAAATTCTGCTTTTTTAAAAGTTGTTTTGAATGGGACTTTCTTGCCTATTATTCCCCTCTGGATTTTGTTATGACTATATATAACTTTTTTTTAAGAGCTTGTTTTCCGTCTTCCCACTTTACAGGTGTTTTAATTAATTTGATTCCCTAGGGTTTTCTGAATAAATCATCATGTCATTGGTAAATAGATAAGTTTTTTATATCCTTTGCTTATCTTTATGCCATTAATTTCTTTCCTTTTATCTTATTGCTACTGCTAACATATCTAGAACTATATCAAGTAACAGGAAAAGGAAATTCCTTGTTTTACTTCTGTGTTTATTTGGAAAGTTTTTAGTATAATCCTATTTACATGTAATACTAGCTTTTGTGTGTGTTTTTTTTCATTCTAGCTTCTGATTTTGGATAGACACATTCTGTTATATTATTTAAAAGGTCTTGTGCCTATGCTTGGGATTTTGGGGTATGTGTACATTGTACTTCATCAAAGAGGTTTTTTTGTATTGATATAATCACGTTCCTGGATGCTTTTGTTTTTGAATATGTTTTGTTTTTAAATTATATTATTTGTTTTCCTAATATTGAATCATCCCTACATCTGGGCTATCAATCTAGCTTCATCATAGTGAATTAAAATAAATTACTATAGTCTTTTGGCCAATATTTTGTCCAGTTTGTATTTAAAGGATTCTTGCTGTTTTCTGCCTAGGCTATCCAGCTACTTTACTCTATGCTTAGATTCAGATGCTATACTATCTTTCCACTTGAACATTTTCTGACCTTCTCTCTCTTTTCTTAGTACTGTGGTTCAAGGCAATGCAGTAGATAAAGCCCTGGATCTAGAGTAAGGAAGACCTGAGTTCAGATTTGGCCTTAGACATTTACTAGCTTTGTGACTCTAAGCAAATTCACTTAGTTTCTCTGCCTCAATTTCTTCAACTCCAAATTGGAGATAACAGCACCTAGCATACAGGATCAAATGAGATGTTTGTAATGCATTTATCATCGTGCCTAGCACATAGTAGGCACTATGTAAATGTTTAGTTTTTTTCTCTAGGCGCCCAAACTTGAAATCCACAATTATTTTTAATATTAGCACCCTCAACCAAGATTTTTTTCTTTTTCTTTTTCTTTTTTTTTAAATTTAATTTTATTTGATCATTTCCAAGCATTATTCATTAACGACATAGATCATTTTCTTTTCCTCCCCCACACCCCCCATAGCCGACGCGTAAATCCACTGGGCATTACATGTTTTCTTGATTTGAATCCATTGCTATATTGATAATATTTGCATTAGAGTGTTTGTTTAGAGTCTCTCCTCTGTCATGTCCCCTCAACCTCTGTAGTCAGGCAGTTGCTTTTCCTTGGTGTTTCTACTCCCACAGTTTATCCTCTGCTTATGAATGATGTTTTTTTCTCCTAGATCCCTGCAAATTGTTCAGGGACATTACACCGCCACTAATGGAGAACTCCATTACATTCGATTATACCACAGTGTATTAGTCTCTGTGTACAATGTTCTCCTGGTTCTGCTCCTCTCGCTCTGCATCACTTCCTGGAGGTTGTTCCAGGCTCCATGGAACTCCTCCACTTTATTATTCCTTTGAGCACAATAGTATTCCATCACCAACATATACCACAATTTGTTCAGCCATTCCCCAATTGATGGGCATCCCCTCGTTTTCCAGTTTTTGGCCACCACAAAGAGTGCAGCTATGAATATTTTTGTACAAGTCTTTTTGTCCATTATCTCTTTGGGGTACAGACCCAGCAGTGCTATGGCTGGATCAAAGGGTAGACATTCTTTTGTCGCCCTTTGGGCATAGTTCCAAATTGCCCTCCAGAATGGTTGGATCAGTTCACAACTCCACCAGCAATGAATTAATGTCCCTATTTTGCCACATCCCCTCCAGCATTCATTACTTTCCTTTGCTGTTATGTTAGCCAATCTGCTAGGTGTGAGGTGATACCTCAGAGTTGTTTTGATTTGCATCTCTCTGATTTTAAGAGATTTAGAACACTTCTTCATGTGCTTATTAATAGTTTTGATTTCTTTATCTGAGAACTGCCTATTCATGTCCCTTGCCCATTTATCAATTGGAGAATGGCTTGATTTTTTGTACAGTTGATTTAGCTCTTTATAAATATGAGTAATTAAACCTTTGTCAGAGGTTTCTATGAAGGTTTTTTCCCAATTTGTTGTCTCCCTTCTGATTTTAGTTACATTGGTTTTGTTTGTACAAAAGCTTTTTAGTTTGATGTAGTCAAAATTATTTATTTTACATTTTGTGATTCTTTCTATGTCTTGCTTGGTTTTTTTTTTTTTAATATATTTTATTTGATCATTTCCAAGCATTATTCGTTAAAGACATAGATCATTTTCTTTTTCTCCCCCCACCCCCCATAGCCGACGCATGAGTCCACTGGGCATTAGATGTTTTCTTGATTTGAACCCATTGCTTTGTTGATAGTATTTGCATTAGAGTGTTTATTTAGAGTCTATCCGCTGTCATGTCCCCTCAACCTCTGTATTCAGGCAGTTGCTTTTTCTCGGTGTTTCCACTCCCATAGTTTATCCTTTGCTTATGAATGGTGTTTTTTTCTCCTGGATCCCTGCAAGTTGTTCAGGGACATTACACCACCACTAATGGAGAAGTCCATTACATTCGATTATACCACAGTGTATTAGTCTCTGTGTACAATGTTCTCCTGGTTCTGCTCCTCTCGCTCTGCATCACTTCCTGGAGGTTGTTCCAGTCTCCATGGAACTTCTCCACTTTATTATTCCTTTGAGCACAATAGTACTCCATCACCAACATATACCACAGTTTGTTCAGCCATTCCCCAATTGATGGGCTTCCCCTCGTTTTCCAGTTTTGGGCCACCACAAAGAGCACAGCTATGAATATTTTTGTACAAGTCTTTGTGTCCATTATCTCTTTGGGGTACAGACCCAGCAGTGCTATGGCTGGATCAAAGGGTAGATATTCTTTTGTCGCCCTTTGGGCATAGTTCCAAATTGCCCTCCAGAATGGTTGGATCAATTCACAACTCCACCAGCAATGAATTAATGTCCCTACTTTGCCACATCCCCTCCAGCATTCATTACTTTCCTTTGCTGTTATGTTAGCCAATCTGCTAGGTGTGAGGTGATACCTCAGAGTTGTTTTGATTTGCATCTCTCTGATTATAAGAGATGTAGAACACTTCTTCATGTGCTTGTTAATAGTTTTGATTTCTTTATCTGAGAACTGCCTATCCATTTCCCTTGCCCATTTATCAATTGGAGAATGGCTTGATTTTTTGTACAATTGATTTAGCTCATTATAAATATGAGTAATTAAACCTTTGTCAGAGGTTTCTATGAAGATTTTTTCCCAATTTGTTGTTTCCCTTCTGATTTTAGTTATATTGGTTTTGTTTGTACAAAAGCTTTTTAGTTTGATGTAGTCAAAATTATTTATTTTACATTTTGTGATTCTTTCTATATCTTGCTTGGTTTTAAAGCCTTTCCCCTCCCAAAGGTCTGACATGTATACTATTCTGTGTTTACCCAATTTACTTATGATTTCCTTCTTTATGTTTAAGTCACTCACCCATTTTGAATTTATCTTGGTGTAGGGTGTGAGGTGTTGATCTATTCCTAGTCTTTCCCACACTGTCTTCCAATTTTCCCAGCAGTTTTTATCGAATAGTGGATTTTTGTCCCAAAAGCTGGGATCTTTGGGTTTATCGTATACTGTCTTGCTGAGGTCGCTTTCCCCCAGTCTATTCCACTGATCTTCCTTTCTGTTTCTTAGCCAGTACCAAATTGTTTTGATGACTGCTGCTTTGTAATATAGTTTTAGGTCAGGGACTGCAAGGCCCCCATCATATGTGTTTTTTTTTTCATTATTTCCCTGGATATCCTTGATCTTTTGTTCTTCCACATGAACTTTGTTATGGTTTTTTCTAAATCAGTGAAGAAGTATTTTGGTAGTTCAATGGGTATGGCACTAAATAGATAAGTTTGGGTAGCATGGTCATTTTTATTATATTGGCTTGTCCTATCCATGAGCAGTTAATGTTTTTCCATTTGCTCAAGTCTAGTTTTAGTTGTGTGGAGAGTGTTTTGTAGTTGTGTTCATATAGTTCCTGTGTTTGTCTCGGGAGGTAGATTCCTTGGTATTTTATTTTGTCTAAGGTGATTTTGAATGGGATTTCTCTTTCTAGTTTTTGCTGCTGAGCTGTGTTGGAGATATATAGAAAAGCTGATGATTTATGCGGGTTTATTTTGTATCCTGCAACTTTGCTAAAGTTGTTGATTATTTCAATTAGCTTTTTGGTTGAATCTCTAGGATTCTTTAAGTAGACCATCATGTCGTCCGCAAAGAGTGATAACCTGGTCTCCTCCTTGCCTATTTTGATGCCTTCAATTTCTTTTTCTTCTCTAATTGCTACTGCTAGTGTCTCTAATACAATGTCAAATAGTTGAGGTGATAATGGGCATCCTTGTTTCACTCCTGATCTTACTGGGAATGCATCTAGTTTATCCCCATTGCAGATGATATTAGCTGATGGTTTTAGATATATACTGTTTATTATTTTTAGGAATCACCCTTCTATTCCTATGCTTTCTAGTGTTTTTAATAGGAATAGGTGTTGTATTTTATCAAATGCTTTTTCTGCGTCTATTGAGAAAATCATGTGGTTCTTGCTGGTTTGCTTGTTGATGTGGTCAATTATGTGGATGGTTTTCCTAATGTTGAACCAGCCCTGCATCCCTGGTATGAATCCTACTTGATCATGGTGAATGATCCTTCTGATCACTTGCTGGAGTCTTTTTGCTAGTATCCTATTTAAGATTTTTGCATCTATATTCATTAGGGAGATTGGCCTATAGTTTTCTTTCTCTGTTTTTGACCTGCCTGGTTTTGGAATCAGTACCATGTTTGTGTCGTAAAAGGAGTTTGGTAGAACTCCCTCTTTGCTTATTATGTCAAATATTTGTATAGTATTGGGATTAACTGTTCTCTGAATGTTTGATAGAATTCACTGGTGAATCCATCAGGCCCTGGAGATTTTTTCTTAGGAAGTTCTTTGATGGCTTGTTGGATTTCATTTTCTGATATGGGATTATTTAAGATTTCTATTTCCTCTCCTGTTAGTCTAGACAGTTTGTATTTTTGTATATATTCATCCATTTCTCCTAAATTGGTGTATTTATTGCCATATAATTGGGCAAAGTAATTTCTAATGATTGCCTTAATTTCCTCTTCATCGGAGGTGCTGTCCCCCTTTTCATCTTTAATGCTGTTAATTTGCTTTTCTTCCTTCCTTTTTTTAATTAGATTGACCAGTACTTTGTCTATTTTGTTTGTTTTTTCAAAGTACCAGCTTCTTGTCTTATTTATTAAATCAATAGTTCTATCACTTTCGATTTTATTAATTTCTCCCTTAATTTTTAGGATTTCTAGTTTGGTTTTCTGCTGGGGGGTTTTAATTTGATCGCTTTCGAGTTTTTGCATTTGCATTTCCAATTGATTGATCTCTGCTCTCCCTTGTTTGTTAATATAAGCATTCAGGGATATGAATTTACCTCTGATTACCGCTTTGGCAGCATCCCAAAAGGTTTGAAAGGATGTCTCGCCATTGTCATTTTCCTCGATGAAATTATTAATTGTTTCTATGATTTCTTCTTTAACTAAACGGTTTTGGAGTATCATATTGTTTAATTTCCAATTGGTTTTAGATTTGGTTTTCCATGTACCTTTACTAATCATTATTTTTATTGCCTTGTGTTCTGAGAAGGCTGCATTCATTATTTCTGCTTTTCTGCATTTGTGTGCTATGTTTCTGTGACCTAATGTATGGTCAATTTTTGTGAACATGCCATGTGGTGCTGAGAAGAAGGTGTATTCCTTTTTATCCCTATTTATTTTTCTCCATATGTCTATTAATTCTAATTTTTTTAAGATTTCATTCACTTCTTTTACCTCTTTCTTATTTATTTTTTGATTTGATTCATCTAAATTTGATAATGGTTGGTTTAAGTCTCCCACTAATATGGTTTTACTGTCTATTTCTTCCTTCAATTCTCCTAGTTTCTCCATTAGAAATTTGGGTGCTATATTATTTGGTGCATACATGTTGGTTAATGATATTTCCTCATTGTCTAAAGTCCCTTTTAACAAAATATAATTACCTTCCCTATCCCTTTTAATCAGGTCTATTTTTGTTTTGGCGTTATCAGGTATCATGATTACCACTCCTGCCTCTTTCTGTCAGTTGAGGCCCAGAAGGTCTTACTCCATCCTTTAATTCTGACCTTGTGGGTGTCAACCCGCCTCATGTGTGTTTCTTGAAGACAACATATGGTAGGGTTTTGGATTCTAATCCATTCTGCTATTCGTTTACGTTTTATGGGTGAGTTCATCCCATTCACATTCAAAGTTATGATTGTCATTTGTGGACTCCCTGGCATCTTAATATCCTTCCCTAATTCTAACCTTTTCTTCTTCGGCTCTACCTTTTAGTCCAGTGATGTACTTTGAATCAGTCCCCCTTGTCCCCTCCCTTGATGTTTCCCTTTTTAGTCCCTCCCTTTTTGTTCCCCTCCCCCCTCTCTTTCCCTCCCTTTTTGTTTTCCCTCTCCCCCTTCCCCCCTTGGTTTTCCCTTCTCCCTACCCTTGTTGGGTAATATAGAATTCAAGATCTCAATGGATCTGGATGTTTTTCCCTCTCAGAGTTGATTTCCCTGAGATTAAGGTTTAAGTAAAAAAAAAAAACCCTCTCTTCCTCTCCTTCTTATAGGAGTTTTCTTCCCCTCCCCTTCCCATGTGAATCTTTGTGTGAGAAAGATTAATCTATTTGGTTTTTCTTTATCCCCTATTTATACATTACATTTTCCCCACATATTAGTATACATAGATTGATATAAATGTAGTCCTTATAGAAGAGAGTTTGAGTAAAAGAAGAAGATAACATTTTTCCCCTTTCCTTAATATTTACCTTTTCAGGTATTCCTTGCTCTTTGTTTTTCGGTATCAAACTTTCCACAGAGCTCTGGTCTTTTCTTTGCAAAAAGTTGGAAGTCTTCTATTTTGTTGAATGCCCATACTTTCCCTTGGAAGTATATAGTCAGTTTTGCTGGGTAGCTGATTCTTGGTTGAAGACCCAGCTCTCTTGTCTTTCTGAAGATCATGTTCCATGCCTTACGATCATTCAGAGTAGAACTTGCAAGGTCTTGTGTGACCCTGATTGGCATTCCTTTATATCTAAATTGTCTTTTTCTGGCTTCCTGTAGGATTTTTTCTTTTGTTTGATAGCTTTGGAATTTGGCAATTACATTCCTGGGAGTTGTCTTTTGGGGGTTTAGTGTAGAAGGTGTTCTGTGAGCTCTGTCAGTGTCTGTATTGCCCCCTTGTTCTAGAATCTCTGGGCAATTTTCTTTTATTATATCTTATATCACGATGTCGAGTTTGGTGTTTATTTCTGGCTTTTCTGGAAGTCCAATTATTCTTAAATTATCTCTTCTCCCTCTATTTTCCAGATCTGTCACCTTGTTGGTGAGATATTTTATGTTCTCTTCTAATTTCTTGGTATTTTGGCTTTGCTTTATTAATTCTTGCTCTTTTACATGATTGTTGTCTTCCAGCTGCCTGATTCTGGCTTTTAAAGCCTGGTTTTCCTTTTCACTTTGGTCAAACTGGTTTTGTAGATGCATGAATTTCTTTTGCATTATTTCCCACTTTTCCTCCCAGAAGGCTTCCATCTTTTTGGTCATTTCTGATTCAAATTCTTCATGGGTTTGTGGAGAGTTTCCATTTCCTTTGGAAGGTTTCGGAGCATTTTCTTGCGTATCGTATTCTATCTCCTCTGTATTTTGTATTTTGGCTCCATAGAATGTGTCCAAAGTCGCCCCTTTCTTATTTTTCTTGTGATGTTGGGGCTTCTGTGCTTCTGTGGAGTTTGCCATCTCTGAATGTGGAGGATTAGCTTTTCTTATCTCTGTCTGGTGTTCAGAGGCTTTAGTCCTGGGCAGATTGTCGGTTGTATGAGCTTTCCCTGGGTTAAATTGAGTATGCCTTAAGGCAATGACTTTCACTGGAACTGGAATGGAAGGGTCGGACCAGGGGGCCACACTCTCCCCTGGTTCTCTCTGTTTCCCTGCTGCTAAGGTGCCCCCTCGACTGGGTCGGGTTGCTTTCCGGAAGTTGCCTTCAGAATAGCTGGCCTTGAGGCTGTTTCGTTGGCCCTGAGGGTTGCTGTTGTTTCAGAGGACCCTGCTCTCTGCGGAGGAAGGGGCCCCGAGGGCAGTGACTTTCACTGAGACTTGGATAGCAGGATCCAGCTGGTGAGGCTGTCTTGCCCGCCCTGAGGGTTGCTGTTGTTTCAGATGACCCTGATCTCTGAGGGGGGAGGGGCCGCGGCTTCCTGGAGCCTTGGACTCTGCACTCCTACCCCATAGGTCCCAGTGATCTCAGGTTCTGGCTTTTGAGGGGGGCCGTACCTTTTGATCCAGGTCCAGGAGGAGGATTCCCAGGGTCTGTGCTGTTGATCGTTTTTAATTTCGGCGCCTTAGGAGCTTATAGTTTGAGATCGGTCGGGAAGGGTTTTCCAGAGATCTGAACTTTAGCTTTCTATAAGCCGCCATCTTGACCGGAAGTCTTCCAAGATTTTTGAGTAGGGGAATGACATAGTCTGTGCGTTAGGTAAATTATTTTGGCATCTGTATGAAAGATGACAACAAAGAAAAACATGAAAATGTTGCAAAATACCGGGTTAAAAGTGATAAGGGTCTGAATTAGGTTGAAGGCTGTGTGAGAGAAGTAGATTATGGGTCATGGGTTGTAGAGACAGAATCTGCAAGACTTGATAGTTGGTTAGATTGCAAGGGTAAGGAAGGCAAGAATCATCAATGACTTTAAGGTTGTAAGCCAGGGTCACTAGAAGGTTAACAGTATCTTTAATAGAAATAAAGAAGTATAGAGAATATGGAAGTAGTTAAAGGCAAAGACCATGAGTTTTATTTTGCATCTTTTTTCAGATTTGCTTTTTAGCTTGGAGATAAAGAAAATAGACTGTGGGATTTGGATATTGGAGAAGTGGTCATGTCACACAACTAGTAAGTGTCTGAGGCCACATTTGAACCCAGGACCTATTGTCTTTGGGCCTGGCTTTCACTCCACTGAGTTATGTAGCTGCCCCTGTCATGATATATTTCTCCATATGCTGATTAAAGGATGAAGACTTAATGAATGTATTGAGGCTCACTCAATTTCTTTCTAATGCTGATATTAGGTATTATTAACTCATGCTTTTGAAAATGCTAGAATCTAGATTTATCAATTTTGTTTTGGCCTACTGTATTATGGAAATTTATACTAATGCAAATAAAATGAATATTTCCATAGAGAAAGTAGAACAGAAAAAAGAAAATTATACCTGCAAATGCAAATCTTTGTTATTTATTACTTACTTTCCTTTTTAAATATATACATTTGCTCTTATTCTGGAGAGGCCAAGAAGTGAATAATTCTCATAAAGCTTTCAAAATTTCAAAATTGTTCTACTTGTCTTCTGCTGTTCTTATTCTAGCATTCTTAAATATTCTTCAATGACTCTTTTCATTTTTTTCTTTTTTTGGTAATCCTATTCCTATTTTCCCCCTATTTTTTAATTCATTCCCATTAAAATTGAAAAACACAAAAAACAAAGCAACCTCCCTCCCTACAACTCGCCAAAATGCCTAAGCAAGCAAAACAAGTCAATATTTTAGCCCTTTCTAAAAAATATATCTCATTCTGTACCTTGAGTTTATTTCCTTTCAATCAGGAAATAGGTTTATCTTATTTATGATTTTTAAAATATATAAATATGCTACATTTATACATATATACCTTATCATCAGTCCTCTCAAATAATGGTTAGTCATTACATTGATCAAAATTTCTTTACTATGTTGTGTTTATAGTATAAATTGTTTTCCTCATTCCACCCTTCATGCTGCATCAGTTCATACAAATCTTCCCAGTTTTTTCTGACACTCTCCCTTCATTATTTCTTATAGCACAGAAGTTTTCCATTAAATTTAGATGTTATAAGTTGTCATTCCTCAATTGATTAGCACCTGTTTAATTTCTAGTTCTTTGCCTCTTTAAAAAGAGCTATAATTTATGTTTTTCTACATTTAGAGCTTTTTCTTCTTTCTGTGATCTCTTTGGAAGCATTAGACCTAGGATTGTTATTTTTGGATCTAAGAATATGCACAGTTTAATGACTTTTGAAGCATATTTTGAAATTATTTTCTGGAGTAGCCATACCAATTCATAGCTCCTCAAACCATGCATTGATATGCTTGTCCATTATTCTCTTTCTGGCTCTGTTCCTGACTTCTGCACTTCCTAACTGTGCTGCCTAATCCTGGACCTTCCCTCAGTGTCTGGAGCCTTCTCAGTTTGGAACATACAGCCACCCCTTGCAGCATGGATCATGGTTCTGTAAACCTACCTCTTCCTTTTACTGAGCTCCTTTTGAAGTCTTGTTTGGATGAGGCAGGAGATTTGGAATTCTGAGGATGACTGACAGAAGTGGAGAGAGTTAAAGGAGCAAGGACTTGTGGGACAACTAATGGTTCTGAGATGATTCTGGGGAACCTCTTGGTCTTCTGCCTTGGGATCTGAGGCTATAATGTCCAGTTTCTTGAGGCTGAAGGATCACTGAAGCCACCCGAGAAGACCCTGCTTCTTTATCCAAGATTGTTGCTGTTCTCTCAGCAGATATATATCTGAGACCCCTGAGGGGAGCTGATTGGATTCTCAAACCAGAGCACAGCTCCCTGCCTCCCTAAACTGTTTCTTACTTGTTTCTTTAGAACATACTTGTATTTTAGTCAGTAGAAGGGGCTATTTAGCTGGGAAAGGAGCAGAGAAATCCGTGGTCACTGTCTTAGGCCCATTGAATCATAGACCGTGTAGGAATTTGATAGGGCTACCTGCGCCCAGTCCCCTCAACCAATTTACCCAACCTCATTAATAAAACCCTCAAAAGCAGTCAGATTTCTGTAATGGCTTTTAATCATAGTAGGAAGGGTGCTTCAAGAAACTGGGGACAGGTTTCAGGTCTATGACTAGTCCCTCTGTGGTGAGACCCAGACAGGGCCTGCCACTAATCCTCTTTGAGGAAAGAGGATAATAACCTTTTCCTCTAGAGGGACTGACTGGGGAAAGTGACATCTATCCCCTCAGCCATTTCATCAAGAGGCTTCAAGTGATAACTGGCAGCCTGTTATCATTTGAGAGAGAGAAGGGGCTGCCATTCCCTCTCTCATATAGGCATTCCTTCACCCCCTGTTACTACTCTCACAATCTACTCAATACCTCGCTGGTATACCACCTTAACCAGTGAACCAAAACCCTTTATTATCATAACAAGAAGATCCTGATGTTTACAGTCTTCATTTTGTGGAAACACTTAGTTTTTATTCCACTCTTGGCCTCCAGATTCTCAAAACAGCCCTCACTTAGAGCGAGATTCTTTACTTTTTATTCTTATAGATGAATTTTTTAAATTTTTTTCCAAACTCTATAATTTGGCAATTTGATTGGAATGGTGCCAAGAAAGTAATATAATTTAGGTGGTATTATAATTTGAAAGTAATTTCTGCCTCTGCATTTCTTTTAAAATGATCAGCCTAAGGTGAAGGGTATTTTTTTTTAAACTTACAGGTAAGTTGAAATAGTGATTTGACCAATTATTGATTAGTCGGTACCTAATTATTTAGTGACATAACATTTTCCATTTGGCTAACAAACCTGACTATTGATTTTAAGTAACAAGTGCTCTTCTTACCCCACCCTCTCTTAGAATCCCTGTCTTCCTTTAAGATTTACCTCTGGTGACACTTTATTAGTACTCTCTCCCTTCTCAAATTATCTTTTGTATATTTATTGGTGTACCTGATAGAGTAGAGGTAGGGAAGAAAGTACATGCAGGATGGAAGCTTCTTCTGGGCAAGATTGACTTTTTTTTTTCTTAGTTGCAATGTTGTATATTCCTAGTATAGTGAATAATCATTGAATGAACTGAATTGGAAAGATACTTATATAAGTAGGCTGAATCTTTTTTTCTGCATCTTTAACAATTTATCTTGGCAAATAGTACACTAAAGATTTCTTTTAGATTAAAAAAGTATTTGTTTTTTAAAATGAATGCATGTTGTAGAGTAGCAGAATATTGGGTTGTTTTTTGTTTTGGGTTTTTTTTTTTTAGGAATGCTGTTTTAACATGTTAGAATCTGTTTTTAATTCTTATTGACCCAATTTCAAAATTAACTTGAAAAAATCTTCTTAATTATAAAACTACAGTAATTGAATCTTGCCTTTTTTAAAAATGTACATGATTAGTACTGCCTCTTGGAATCTATTAAAGATGTTGCAACTTACATGTTGAGGGTTAGTGGCCACTGAGGTTGAAATAAAAATATAAAGTTTGGTTTTTTTCCCAAAAACTTTGGTAAGACTTAATTTTCTCTCATTTTTACTACATTTCACTTAACTAATACAGATGTTTTAGACTAGTGAATAGAAATTTTATTTTGTACTTGACAAATTAGGGAGGAAATGAATTTAAAGACACAGGGAGTCATTTAACTTTTCCATTTTTTTTCCTTTCAGAACTATCAATGATTATTTTATTCTTTCTTGTATGATGCCATAGAAAGAACCCTGGACTTAGATTAAGAGGGACCTGGGTTCAAATTCTGGCTTTGCTACCTACAATTTGTTTGATCTTGAACAAATTACTCAGCTTCTCTAGGCCCCAGTTTCTTGCTTTGTACAATTTAGAGATTGAACTGGATAACCTATAAATTCCCTTCCATTTCTTTATCTCTAATCTTAATGCTTTGAAAAGAAATTTGACATTTTGTGAAGGAATTAATATTGCTTTTTAATTGGACTTCCACTGTAAACATGAAATCTTTGTAGTAAGTAAGAGTCTATATACAAAAATATTTATTACCCTTAATATTAAATACTCATTGCTCTAGATCTTCCATGAATCATTTTATAGTACCAATTGACGAGACCTCTAATTCTGTGTTTGATAGTGCAGTTTAATGGATTTAGGTAAAGTGATTCAACCTTAAAAGGGTCATGAATGGTTTCATGCCAAATACGAGGGAATGCTTGAGTGAAATCTCACAAATCCCCTTGCTGTTAACATTTTTGTCAATAACTTGAATGAATACATGGATGCCATCTTTACTAACTGTGTATATAGCATGAAGCTTGGAAAGACAACTAACAACTTGATTGTCAGTCAAGATCTAAATAAGATCTTAAGTTAAAACATTATACCAGTTCTTATAAGATGATTTAAATAGAGATTAATATAAATTCCTAGATCGGCTTTAAAAAAAATAGTTTCACAAGTATAAAGTGACATTTGGCAAAGGATCTAAAGAATTTAAAACACTGTTAAGCCAAAATAAGCTATTGATAGATGTTGTATTTACCACAACCGAAATGAGCCTTCTTGGACTCTCTCCTGGTTAGACCATTTCTGGAGTATTGTGTTTATTTCTGGGTGTCATATTTCAGCAGTGACATTGTAACATTAGAGAGCAACCAGGAAAGGACAAGCAATGGTGAAAGGCCTTAAAAAATATGCTGTGTGAAGCTGGAATGAAAGAAATTAGAATATTTAGACTGAAAAAGGCAGGGAACGTATAATTGTCTTTTTAAATAAATTTTTATTAATTTTTATTTTTATTGAATTTTTTATCCTTTCTATTATCATATCTCTCCTTCCCTTCCCCTTCCCCTCCCAGAAGGCCATCTCATATAACAAATAGTAATTTTTAGGGCCAGAAAAAAATGAAAGAAGACGGGGAAATCAGTACAACCAATCAATATATTTTATAAGTAGGAAAATATATGCAATATCTTTATACCTCTCACTTCCACAAAGGATGATGTCTTTTCTTATTTCTTCTTTTGAGTAATGCTTGTACCTAATAGGTTAGTAATATTCACTTTTGATTTGTTAAAAAATATGGTTGTTCTGGGGCCAGAGTCAAGATGGTGACTTAGACACAATAAGTCCAAACCTCTCTGAAAACCCTTCCATGTGTAACATTTAAAATAGTGGGAGCCATAAACTGTTATATTTAAAATAGTTGATGTCATAAACTGTAGTGAGTTAAAATAGTTGGAAGATGCAAATTATGATAGATATAAGGGTGGGTGAGTAAATTTGACCGCAGAAATTATGTTTCCACTACAGTGTCTTGTTTTTAAATCAATATATAAGGTGGTCGCCAGGGAAATATTCCCAATTATTCAATATACCCAAGTCAACTGGGTTTTATAGAGAATTTAATTAATAATACAATGAGTAATCAAATAAAGAGAGAGAGAGAGAGAGAGAGAGAGAGAGAGAGAGAGAGAGAGAGAGAGAGAGAGAGAGAGAGAGAGAGAGAGAGAGAGAGAGAGAGAGAGAAAGGAAATAAGTATGAAGGGCCTTAAGCCAACATAGCCTAGACCTGAGTCTTAAGAGAGAGATCAGTCAGTCAGTCTTTTATCACTCACCACAAGGTCTGTCTAAGCAAGGATTCTAGTGACACCAGACCAGCTCCATCTCAGCTGACTTCACCAGAGAGAATTCCAGCCAGAGTCCTCCTCAAAGAGAGATCCAGCCAGAGACTGTTTCAAAGGGCCTCTCTCCAGAGCCTCCAGAGGGACAGAGACGCCTCAGAGGAGCTCCAGCGAGACCTCCTTAGAGATTGTCCTCCAAGAGCTTCCCTTCTCCAGAACCTCTCTCAAGAGATTTCTTCCCAAGAGATCCTCATAAGAGCTTTCTCCAAAAGGATTGTCCCTCAAGAGATTCTGCTTTTTCTTATATAGGGGGTTTTCTCCTATGTCACCTCCCCTAAGTCCTTACATCTACCAATCACTGTAGACGTTTTCCAAAGGACAACCCATTCTAAAAACACTGCTGGGTCGACTTAATCCCTTTAGTAAGTTTGAATCAGAAAAAACACTGCTGGGTCGACTAATCCCCTCAGTAAGTCCAAACCAGAGAAAACACAGCTGAGTCGACTAATCCCCTCAAGAGAAAACCTCTAAGTAAGTTTTCACCTCTTTGCTCCTGGCAAGTTTACAAGTTGCCCGACCTTTATAGGTACCTAGCATACCATTGTATCAATTCTAAAAACAGGCATGGCTCAAAGAACTCCCTGCCTCATCATAAGCATGGGTCCAAGTACTTTCATTGTTTAGCAAGGAGTTTTCTCCCCTAAAGCAGTCTTAAGTACGGGTGGAGTAGAGGTCCTCCCATTTCTGATCCTGGCGAGTTCTCACAGTCAAAATGGGGAATGTTCCCAGTAGGGAATTGTTCCAATTGAGAATTCCCCATTGGGGAAAATTTTTAACATTCACAAGTCTGAGAAATTTCAAGATTTACACATGCCAACCAAAAACAAAGTGCTTCAGGGGGATAGGAAACCAAATCTAACAACAGGACAGAGCTGGGGGACCCTCCTGCTAGATTCAACTTAAAAGGTACACCAGAAAAAAACCTGAATTCTTGAACTCTTGAGTTCAAGGGAAAGGAAGAAGGAAGATCCCAGGAATCCTCCCCCATCTACTGTGTTGAGTCTTTAGCAGTTGCTGGAACCTCTGGGTGGGCAAGGGCTCTAGTCTAGAGGAAATGCCTTGCTGGCACAGCTGTGTCAGGCTCAGGGCATTAAACACAGGTGGCAGGGAAGTAACTAGAGAAGCTCAGAGAGGGCAGCCTAATTGCAGCCAAAACCCTTTATCTTGGCACACCCCTTCTCTCCTCCTCCCCCCCCCCCCCCCTTCCCCGCCTTGTTTTGGCCTCAAAGCTCATCCAGCTCTGCAGATCAACTCTGCCCTGGCTTAATCTTATCAATAGGGCAAATAAGAAGCCTTCAGAGGCTGGGGAAGGTCAATCTCCAGCATCCTTCCCCCACTGACTCCACTAAGAGCCTTGTTGAATAAGCTCTAAGGGTGAAGGTTGCAACCACTACAGAATACCTTGATAACAAGGTGGGAAGCCCAGCTCCCTTTAGCCTTTACACCTTCAGCTTCTGCTGCCAGCTGGGGAAGATCTGACCTAAGGGCTCATTAATACCATCATCCTAATCTAGTCAATCAGCAGAAAAGGGAAGAAGCCCCTTCAGAACAAAATAGTCCAAACCCCCAGATCCAACAAATAATCAGAGGAGCAAGACTACAGCCAATGACAGGAGAGAAAGAAGGAAAAATACGAGTAAACAACAGAAAAAGAAAAAAGAAATTACATTAGACACCTTCCGTCCAGGTAATGAACAAAGAGCAAATGGAACAGAGGAGGACCAAGGAACACCAAGCAAAAATGCAAAAACTCCAGCAAATTGGACACAGGCTTTGGGAGAACTCAAAATGCAATTCAAAAAAAAATTAAGAGAGATTGAAGACAATTGGAAAAGGAACTTAAAAAGCAAAGTAAGTCATCTGGAAACAAAGTCACATGAACTAAGACAAGAAAATAGTGTCTGAAAGCCATAATTGACCACCTTGAAAATGAGGTAAAGAATGTGAAAGATGACCTACAAAGAAAATCAAACCAGAAGGGGAAGGATGTCCAAAAAGCCAGGGATAAAATTCAGTCTTTAAAAATTAGAATTAAATAACTAGAAGCAAATGACTTCACAAGGCAGCAAGGGTCTATAAAACAAAGTCAAAGAATGAAAAAATTGAGGAAAAGAGCAATACAGTGATCCAAGGCAATTCCAAAAGATGTGTAATGAACAATGCCATTTGCTTCCAGAGAAAGAACTGATAGAATATGAATCCAGACCAAAGCATACTGCATTTCACTTTCTTTCTACATTTTTTTGAATTTTCCTCCACATAATAATTAATATGAAAAAATGCTTTACACAATTGCACCTGTAAAATCTTTATGGTTTATTGTCTCAGCAAGGGGGGAAGGAAGAGAGGGAAGGAATTTGGGACTCAAAAAAATTTTTTTAATATATATTTTTTTCCATTTACATTGTTGCATTCATATATATTGTTTTATTGGTCCTACTTCCTTCACTCCACATCAGTTCATGTAGCTCTTTTTATGCTTCTCTGTATTTACTATTTCTTATAGCACATAAATATTCCATAATATTCATGTACTACTGTTTACTTAACTTTCTTTCTTTTTTTTTTTAAACCCTTACCTTCTGTCTTGGAGTGGCTGCAAGACAGAAGAGTGGTAAGGGCTAGGCAATGGGGGTCAAGTGACTTGCCCAGGGTCACACATCTGGGAAGTGTCTGAGGCCAGATTTGCACCTAGGACCTCCCATCTCTAGGCCTGGCTCTCAATCCACTGAGCTACCCAGCTGCCCCCTACTTAACTTTCTTAACCAGTAGATATCTGCTTTTTTCCAATTCTTTGCTCTCATAAAAAGTCCTGCTACAAATATTTTGGTATTACATAATTATTTCTTATCAGTAGCTCCCTTGAGTATATAAGTTCATATATTTCTCGTCACTGTTATGGACATTTTAGGCATTTTATTTAGTTAATTCCAAATTGCTTTCCAAAATGTTTATACTAATGCACAGTTCCACCAATAGTGCAGCTGTATATGCCTAACTACCTACAAGCCCTCCAAAAATTAGTGAGCAAGCATTTATCAGGTGTTGACTATGTGCCAGCCATTGCAGAGGATACAAAAAGAGGCAGAAGGAAATTCCTGCTCTTGAGTTTACAACTATACTAAATATAGGGTAAGTAAATAATAATTAAAAGTGGAAGGCATTAGAAATGAGAAGTTGGGAAAGGCTTTCCATAGAAGATGGAGTTTTCATTGAAATTTAAAGAAAACCAGAGAAAGACAGTAGTTGGAGATGAGGAGAGCCAGCATTCCAAGAATGGAGAAAAACCAGAGAAAATGCTGGAAGCCAGAAGTAACTATTGTTATTTTTTGTAATCTTTACTAATCTTCAAGATTTGAGATGAAATATGAGGACTTGATTAAATGAAAATCTCATTAATTAGTTTTAAAGTATTTAAAGACCATTATGTGAAAAGGACAGTAGGTTAGTTGAATGATTCACCAAAAGGTCCCTGTGGGGAAAGGATAAAAATGTAGGCAGGACAAAGGTGATGGCCTGCAAAAGGACTGAGAGGCAGAAGGAACAGAGATTATAGCAAGGATGAAGAACATAACTAGGCGTTTTAAGGAAGATGCAGAAATGAAATGATAAGAGCACATGATCAGATCAAGGAATTTCAGAATTCATTAAAACGCAGTAGAATATTACTTGTTAATGGCAAGATCTAGGACATGACCATCTCTATGTGGTTGAGATAGAGTTTAGGAGTCATGCAACTGAATAGAATGAGGAACTCTGGGATATTAGAGTATTTAAAGGAGTATCCTTGTATAATTTGAAGTCCCCTAGGGCAAAAAGTGGGGTATATAGTGAAGGACTGGGAGTCGAACACTGAACTCTGGCACACCATACTACAATCCCAAGGAGGTATTAAATTTGGATTGAATGAAACTCAGAGGAAGGGGCTCCTGAGTGATGATTGCAAAAGGAGAGACTCCCCTGAAAATAACCATGGGGAATTGAAGGGTGTTTTGACTCCCCAGCCATGGCTAGTGAATTGAGGGGTATGAGTGATGGTATAACCAGCACTTGAAAGAGTAGAGTAGCCAGGAATAGAATGTAATCAGGAGGGATTCCGGTGTCAGAGAAATCTAAAAGATATATGGAATAAGAAAGGAAAACGTTTAGAATGAAAGCACGTTTGTTGTGGATCAAGCAGTCCAGTAAAGGAATCAATAGATCTGGAGTTGGACTTTGAGGGGGTAGAGTTGAGGGCAGTGGTTACAAGGGAGCAGACATTTGGGGTTGTGAAAGGAATGGGATTTGTATGATGATGGTGGGAACACACAGTCTATGATGGGGAGAGCATGAAGGAGTAAAGATAAAACATCCTTGTAAGAATGAGTCCCTAATTCAATTATAATGGCTGGAGAGAAGTCCACTGAAGGAAGCATATGATTATACTGTTCAAGATCCTTCTTTGAGATCCAGCCTCATAGCAGATGTGTATGTGCCCCACTAGATCCAGAAGGCCCACCTCATAGAAAGCAGGAGTAGGTGAAGCTAGGGTTCAGCTCACAGGAAGTTTACATTCTTCAGGGTGGCAATATGACAAATACATAAATAAATGTAGTACTCAATTGTGTTCCCTTCACATTAACAGAGAAGTGGGAAGTGGCACTTGAAGCTTGGAAATTCAAGAGGCAGCAAAGGGATTGTATTCCACATAGGGGTGACTGTGCAAAGACATAGAGATGGATCT
Organism: Monodelphis domestica; assembly: GCF_027887165.1. Classification (NCBI taxonomy): domain Eukaryota; kingdom Metazoa; phylum Chordata; class Mammalia; order Didelphimorphia; family Didelphidae; genus Monodelphis; species Monodelphis domestica. The sequence continues at coordinate 370,430,337 of NC_077228.1, read as the reverse complement.
TGATCTTTCTTTTGTTGAATAATTCTAAAGCCCATTCCTTTCCTTGTGAGAAAAAAAATATGGTTTGTACCTGACTATTATTTAGGGATCTTGAACATTATTCTTTTTTTTTAACCCTTATCCTCCATCTTGGAATAAGTACTGTATAGTCAGTGGAGGTTAAGTGATTTGCCCAGAGTCACACAGCTAGGAAGTGTCCTGAGGCTAACCTGAGCCCAGGACCACCTGGCTCTCCATCCACTGATCCACGTAGCTACCCCTAACATTTTTCATTTTTGCATTATAGAAGCCAATATATGTAGCAATCAATTATTTCCTGTGGAGGTCAGCTGAATATTTTCCTATATGAGAATGTTCATTGAAGATTGGTTGTTAATTCTCAGTTCTAAGAGTTGAATTATAATTTAATTTATTTATAATTTTATTTATTTATTTATAATTTATAATTTATAAATTATAATTTATAATTAAAAATCTTCCTACTTGAACCTTAAGATTAAGGGGAATGGGGGGCAGCTGGGTGGCTCAGTGGATTGAGTTAGGCCTAGAGATGGGAGGTCCTAGTTTCAAATCTGGCCTCAGACACTTCCCAGCTGTGTGACCCTGGGCAAGTCACTTAACCCCCATTGCCTAGCCCTCACCATTCTTCTGCCTTGGAGCCAATACACAGTATTGATTCCAAGACAGAAGGTAAGGGTTTAAAAAAAAAAGATTAAGGGGAATGGGAAAAATTAAGTGAACTTTACCACTGTTACTTAATTACTGCTCAGAAGTTTGAAACTATTGAATAAAATGAAATCTGTTAATTATCTTTTCATATCCATTATCTTTTGTATCATTTTCTTCATTTTGCTTGGCTAATGTAGTTGACTTAATTTCATTTCTTCAACCTTTTTTTCCCCCCTTGGTAATAGAAAAACTCCTTCTGTAAATTCCTATTCTAGTGCCTCATTGTAGTTTGGTGATAGCCTTGAATTCTTTTTTTAATTTAATTTAATTTCACTCCCCCAATTATATGTAAAAAGTTTCCAATGTTTTTCAAAGAATATTGGGAATCAAATCCTCTCCCTTCCTCACCCTAAATTTTAAAAAAATAATTGGGAGGATTGGAGTAGCAGGTAGAAGTGGAAATTGAGGCAACTGAATGAATTACTCTGCCTCCTATCTTGTGACCCAGTTCTGGAGTTAGCTCAGTTCCCCTTCAGAAATGAGTCTAGTCTAATTTCTGTCCTATGAGAAAACTTTATTTAATTGTAGAAATTGAGAGAAAACCTTATTGCATTTTTTGAAACTAGCCCTCTGTGCCTGGGAAAATAGACATTTAACCTAAGTGATACTGACCAAAACTGGGTCAGATCCAAAGACTGATGCAAGTATTTTTCCTTTACTTGTACATCTTAAGCAATCTGTATGTCTTGTCTGAAAACTGAACCTACACTGATCAGTCATTGTTTCCATATTCTTTTGGTTGTTTACAAACTCTTGGAGAGAGTGGGATGCCTCTTTTTTCTGAATTCAAGGATCATACCTATTCTCTCTCTCTCCCAATTTGCAAACTCCCTAATCTTTTCTTCAATTAGAAATTGGATTATCCAATATTGTATTATATTTTTATTAAATTTTTAAAATTAATTAGCCTCATTTGGTTAATTGTTTTTAATGTATAAAAGTCTGTCTGCTTCTGTATTCAGAGACTGGCCCTAAGCTGAGGAAGACACCTGCTCCCAATTTGATAGGCAGTTGGCATGCATTGCTTAATGAATCAAAGTACTCAGAAACTTAAATCTTTGTTTCCTCAGTCATTTTGTCTTTCACCCACCACAGTTTAAGCAAACAAAAAAACATAGCCCCTCAATTATTTTTTAAAATTATTTAATTTTAATAATGAATTTCCACATGAGTTTTCTGAAGTTATATAATCTAAATTGTCTCCCCATCTTCCCTCCCCCTTCCTGGAGCTGGCAAGCAATTCAGTCTGGATTATACATATATTATTATGCAAAACATGTTTCCATATTATGCATTTTTTATAATCTTATAAAACCAAAACCCCAAAACATATACCAAAATAAAAAAGTGATAAATCGTGTTTTCATCTACATGTATATTCCAACAGTTCTTCCTCTGGAGGCGAATAGCATTCTTTTTCGTAAGTCCCTCAGAATTGTCCTGGATTATTATAATGCTGTTAATAGCAAAGTCTATCACTTCCGATCATTCCACAGTATTGTAGTAACTGTATAATGTTTTCCTGATTCTGCTTATTTCACTCTGTATCAGTTCACACAGGTCTTTCCAGTTCTTTCTGAAATCATCTTGTTCATCATTCCTTACAGCTCATTAGTATTCCATTACCATCATATACCACAATTTGTTCAGCTATTTCCTAGTTGAGGGACATTCCTTTAGTTTCCAGTTCTTTGCCACCACAAAGAGAGCAGCTATAAATATTTTTGTACAAACAGGTCCTTTCCCAATTTTTTCCATCTCTGTGCTAGTAGTGATATTACTGAATCGAAAGGTATGTGTTCTTTTTTATCCCTTTGGGTATAATTCCAAATTGTCCTCCAGAATGGTTGAATCAGTTCACAACTCCACAGTAATGCATTAGTGTCCCAATTTTGCCATACCCTCCCCCACAAATTTATCATTTTCCTTTACTTATATTTTAATTGAAATTTTTTATTTAATTAATTTAGAATATTTTTCCGTGGTTACATGATTCATGTTCTTTCTCTTCCCCCCCTCCCCCCCCAATAGCCGATACACAATTCCATGGGGTTTTACATGTGATCAAGACCTATTTCCATATTATTGATAATTGCACTAGGGTGATCATTTAATAAAATCTACATCCCCAGTCATATTCCTTTACTTTTATATTAGCCAATCCCTCAGTTTTTTTGACAGAACAATGTGTATGCATTGTCACTTTGGAGAAAAAAACTCAGATTGAAAAGTGAAAAGAAAGAAATGTCCTTTTAGAATATTTTAGGTTAATTTTACTAAGTTAGCTTTTCATTTTTTGCCCCATTCTGCTTTTTTTATATTTCTAATAACAAATAACTTCTTATTACAGACAAGTTTGACCAATTTTGGGCCATTAATCGGAAACTCATGGAATATCCTGCAGAAGACAATGGATTTCGATACATACCTTTTAGAATATATCAGGTAGGAACTTATTTTAAGAAGTAACCATTTATAATGATCTTTGCAATCTTAGTTCTTAAAGTTTTCTAGTATCTAGTAAATTTTTGTGCATACCACAACATTGGTAATGAAATCAGATAGAGACATTATTAATGATCTCTAGTTGTATGACTTATGGCTACAACTAAAGTAAAAAAAATGCTGACATACTTGACTACAGTTTATGGCTTACCTAATGAGTAAATCATTGGTAGAATAGAGTAATTGAAAGAGCAGTTTAGTCTTACATCTAACTTGTGACACATTTTTATAGCATCTCAAAGCAATTATAAAACTCAGAAACTCATCTACTCAGTATATCTATGCAGTTTGGTAAATGGACATTCCAGAAAGGTAATGTATGATAACTATGAAAAGACATTTAGTAAGCATTATTTTGTCTTTTCTTTTGGAATTGTTGAATATATATAGTACTATTCAATAATAATAGTTATGAGGCACAGACCCTGATTTATATCTTATTAAAAGAGTTCTTATAACTATTTCCCTTAGTAGTTAATTCTAAATTCCCACTGCTGTCATGTGGTACTTTGTCTAAATATTTGTGATGAATACCCCATGTATTGAATAAGTGAAACAATTTTGAAAGTGGTTGTCTCAAAATACTTTGCTTTGGATTCAGTGATTTAGTAGCAAGTAAAGTATGTTATAGAGGGGTGTATGTGGGTTATAGTGTATATGTAGGTTTAGGTAACACTCTGTAAGGCAACTTCCTTTACCAAGGTAGATCAGCAAGTTTTTTGCAATTTATTGTCTTAACAGTTGCTTGGGCCACAAAGAGATTGACTTGCCCAGCATGACACAGCATATGTCAGAGACAAACCTTGAGCCCATGACTTTCTTTCTGAGTTGGGTCAGGAAAGTTCCACTGTATCATGCTAGCTCTAAAGTCATAGATCATTATAAATTGTGCTTTAGATTTTTTTCCCCATTTATTTTTAGTGGATGATGTAATTAGCTTAGCATAGTGGATAGAGCATTAGGCTTGGAGTCAGAAAGACCTGAGTCCAAATCTTACCTCAGACGCTTACTATCTACATAACCTTAAGTCACTTAACCCTGTTTGCCTCAGTTTCCTCATTGGGAAAAGGAGATGGAGAAGCAAATGCCAAATTATTCCTTTATCTTTACCAAGAAAACTCCACATGGAGTCACAGAGTCACAACTGAAATGACCAAACAACAACCAAAAATTAGGCATAATGAACAGAATAAACCATTAAAACAAATATGATTTTTAAAAATTCCATTCTTTAACAGAAAAAACTCGAGATATTTTTACTTTAATAGTTACAGTAAAAATCAATTTTATTTAAGTTCCCAGTTATTTGAATTGATATAACCTATTATGATAAGTCTAAAGAGCTATAGAACTATGTCCATCTACAAATACTTAACTAAATCTACTTTATTATTGACCTGAAAAAAAATTATTTCTTTTGTTTACAACAATGGTAAGAATTCTAAAAAACAAATATATATGTATATATAAATATACATTGTAAATAGGATGAAGTGATGGGAAATGATTTGCCTCTCTTTTTATTTTTTATTTTTTTATTTTATAGTATTTTATTTGATCATTTCCATGCATTATTCATTAAAGACAAAGATCATTTTCTTTTCCTCCCTCCCACCCCCCCGTAGCCGACGTGTGATTCCACTGGGTATCACATGTGTTCTTGATTCGAACCCATTGCCATGTTGTAAATATTTGCATTAGAGTGTTCATTTAGAGTCTCTCCTCTGTCATGTCCCCTCAGCCACTATAGTCAGGCAGTTGCTTTTCCTCGGTGTTTCTACTCCCTCAGTTTGTCCTCTGCTTATGGATAGTGTTTTTTCTTCTAGATCCCTGCAGATTGTTCAGGGACATTACACCGCCACTAATGGAGAAGTCCATTACGTTCGATTATACCACAGTGTGTTTGTCTCTGTGTACAATGTTCTCCTGGTTCTGCTCCTCTCTCTCTGCATCACTTCCTGGAGGTCATTCCAGTCTCCATGGAATTCCTCCACTTTATTATTCCTTTTAGCACAATAATATTCCATCACCAACATATACCACAATTTGTTCAGCCATTCCCCAATTGATGGGCATCCCCTCGTTTTCCAATTTTTGGCCACCACAAAGAGTGCAGCTATGAATATTTTTGTACAAGTCTTTTTGTCCATTATCTCTTTGGGGTACAGACCCAGCAGTGCTATGGCTGGATCAAAGGGTAGACATTCTTTTATCACCTTTTGTGCATAGTTCCAAATTGCCCTCCAGAATGGCTGGATCAGTTCACAACTCCACCAGCAATGAATTAATGTCCCTACTTTGCCACATCCCCTCCAGCATTCATTACTTTCCATAACTGTCATTTGCCTCTCTTTTTAAAAGGAAAAAAAAATACTGCTAATTGTCTTTCTGATTTTGAACATTTTGTGTCCCAGGCAAGTAGATGCTAGAGTATCCTTCATACCGTTTATTTTGTGAACATTTGTATTTATCTGGGGAATATTCTTTCTCCTTTCTTTGATACTATTACCATTTCCAAAGTTGAGGTCTGATTTATTAATATGATCCATGTTATAATAGTTGGATGTGAATATAAAGAATTCAAGGAGGAGATAAAATAATGTGAACTTAAAGTGGAAAGTCTGTTACACTGACATTTCTATTCATTTTTCCTTGTTATTTTTGGTGGGGAGATTTAAATTTTTTTTAATTTATTTTTTATTCTTTGTCAAAATCCTCAAAAATAAAACCATAAATATACTGATGTGAAAGATGGCATGCTTTTTAATCCACATCAATCTGACTCCAACAGTTCTTTCTCTGGAAGTGGATAGCATTCCCCATCATGAGTCTTTCAGGAATGTTCCAGATCATTGAATTCCTGAGAGTAGCCAAGTTTTCAGTTGATCATTATACAGTGTTGCTATTATTGTGAATATCTTCCCAGTTCTGCTTATTTCACTCTGCATCAGTTCATGTAGTTTTTTCCAGCTTTTTCTGAAATCATCTAGCTCATTTCTCAATAACAATAGCATCCCAATCTCCAACATGTACCAAAATTTATTCAGGCATTCCTCAATTGATAGACATCTTCTTGATTTCCAACTCTTTGCCACCAAAAAAAAAGAACTGCCAGAAATATTTTTGTACCAGTAAGTCCTTTCCCCTTTAGGTGGTTATCCCTTTGGAATATATAGGCTCAGTAGTGGTATTACAGAATCAAAGGATATGCAATTTTATATCCCTTTGGGCATAGTTGTAACTTGCCCTCTAGAATGGTTGGATCAATTTACAACTCTGCCAATAATACAGTAGTCTCTGAGTTTTGCTATATCCCGTCCAACACTTGTCACTTTACTTTTTTTGCTTACTTCCAATTTCATAGGTTTTAGATGGTGCCTCACCATTGTTTTAATTTACATTTCTAGATCGAGTGAATTGGAACATTTTTTCATATGATTATTGATACCTTTGATTTCTTAATCTGAAAACTACTTGTTCATAACCTTTGACCATTTGCCAATTAGAGAATGGCTTGTATTCTTATAAATTTGACTTAATTCTCTACAGATTGGAGAAATGAGACCTTTATCAAAGAAATCTGTTATAAATTTACAAGTCATTTTAAAAATGGTTTAGGAATACATTTTATAGTTGTTGGTCCTGATTTGCCTTGGTGGGAGGCAAATTATATGTACTCAAGTGGATAATTCTTTATGATTTCTTGGCAGAGGAAAGAATTTGAGTAGAGTGCAATGGAAAGAAAACTTGAGAAAATTATGAAAAAAGCAAATGTTATAATTTTTAAATAGGAAGTAGCTAATTTAATCTGTCACAACTAAATGATAAAATTAGAAGGATAAAGATGTAAAAAGAAGATGTTTAAAGGATTCCCATTTCTTTTGTAACTGAGCTACTTTTCAAGTATGTTAGTATGGATTCCTTTAGGTGTTGAATTTAAATAGAAACAGATCTCTTGCAAGTTACATACTGACTTAGAAAACCACAGATTAATATTACCTATATCATATTATATTTTTATTTTTGTTAGACATTTCCTAATTACATTTTAATCTATTTCCCACTGCATGCGTTTACTATCTCTGCTTTATAGTATGGATTGGACTTAAATGATACCTACCAAATTCAATTTTCCTGTATGAAACAGTAGAACACATCCCTACTTTCTAATATGTGACTGCTCAGGCAGAAATCATTATAAACTCTGCATTACTTTAGAAAAGGGTGGGTTGTGTAAGAGGGAAAGGAGAGAAATGGTTTGCAAACAGGGAGTAAAGAGGAAAGTTTGAAAAGAGGGAACGTGCCATATGCCACAGAACTATAAGGACCCTATTCTGGAATGTGGGGAAAATATAAGAAAGAACACAGTAGAACCCAAACGGCTTTTGGTTCCTGTCTTTGGGAGAGTTTGAAGCAGTAACTTCCTGTGGCTTGCTTCTGTGTGAGCCAAGTGGGAGTTTGCCTTCCCTTTCCCTGAGGAGCTAAAGCTACCTGTCCTGGTTTCTTGGTGTTGAAATCCTACCTAATCTGTCATCATCTTTTCCATTTGACTATATTCCTGTGTCCTGAGTGAGTGTCCTGACCACTGTGAAGATTCTGTTGGCAAGCCAGTAATTGACTGTAGCAGTAAGGAAGGCCTGAAGCAATCTTGGGCCCAACCCAAGGAGGATTTGAACCTTCTCATAAAGAGTTCAAATTAACTACTCTGGTGAACTATAAAATCTATCCAAATGATATTTGGGAGGATTAGTAGGTCAGGTAGATAGAATAGTCAGGATTTCTAGACAGAGAGTGTAGTGAATAGGTAGCATCAAAACCGAAGGTGACCCTTTGCAGGACCCATAGAAAGAAGGGGAGGAGTATCTAGAATTTATAGTTTAGGGATTCCTTTTTCCTAATCCTCCAGTCCTGCTTCTGTGAATAACAATAAATCTTGTTTGGGGTTTTATAACCTTGGTCTAAGAGTCAGATAGTGTTCTGGGCCTGTGAGAGGCCTGTGAGGGCCTAACCTCACTATGGGGTATCAAGTAACCAACAACACTTGATATCATACTTCTGTAAACTAACCATCGATATTATTACATTATTTCAGTTGACACTGTAAATCAGGTGGTTGAATTCATGTGCTTTAAAAAAAAAAAAAACCTCTCTTTTGAAGCATGTGAGAACCAACTACTCAGATGCCCATCCCCCCAAAACCAAAGTGATAGTATAGATCTAACCTTCTTACTCTGAATATTTTTTCATAAAGTTATTACTGAACAGCAACATTAATTGGCATGCCTCTTAGTTCTATGTACTTTATGATTTTAAAAACATGATTTGAGGAGTGGTCTATAGTGTTAGACTGCTTGCCTAAGTGCTTAAAGACATGGCAGAGGTTCAGAATTTTTGGAGTAGATAGAGGTCTGCACTTTTAACTGGCACTTTATAATTCAAATTATCAGTCATTCTCTATAGGAGCTATTCTACTTTTTGGATAATTATAATTGTTAGGAAATTTTTTACATGAAGGCTAAATTTGTTTCTTAGGTATTTTTTCCCATTATCCCTTATTCTTCTATTTCCAGCCAGAATAAGTCCTTTTTTTTGGGGGGGGGGGGGATATAACACTCATTCCTTCAAATACTTGAAAGCATCTATTGTGTCACATCATTTCCTTGCAAATTAAACATCCCCATCAAGCAAATCCTCATATAGCATATTTTTGCCATTCACTGTTGTCTTGGTTTTCTTCTACATGCTTACCGGCTTACCAATGTTCTTTCTGAAATGGAACACCCAGAACTGACTACTCCAAAGGTGGTCTGCCCAGGACTATTGTTTGATGCCTTTGTTTTTTATTCCGTAGTAATTTCTGAAGTATACTCAACCACCATAAAACTTCCCCTTGTAACAAAGAAAAATAAAGCAAAGTCAGCAATACCCATGCCTGACAACTTTGCAGCATTCCATACCAGAAACCCCTACCTCTGTACCAAAAAGAAGAGAAAGTATTGGCCTAATTGGTAAAGGAAGTTCCTTCTTTCAGTGAAATCAGGATCTAGTACCCATTCCTATCTCCACTTCTTTTTATTGTTTTCTTTTATATTTTTTGTAAATGTTATGCATATTATTCACATTTTACTTTCTTCTCTGTGTATCTGTTCATACAAGTCTTCTGTGTTAATCTGTCTTTCTCATATTTGTTACTTCTTATAATGAAATAATACTCCATTACATTCATGTGCCATAATTTGTTTTTTAGCCATTTCCAGCTAATGACCACTTACTCAATTCTTGTCTTGTTCTGGTTTTGATTTTTTAGCTACTGTGAAAAGTACAGCTATAAATATTTTGGCATAAATGAGATTATATTAATACTAAATTAGTTTATTGGGTCTGTGATCACATCAGAGTATGAATTACATGAACAGTTCCTTCCTTCAACAAGGCTAATTGCAGCCCATTTGTGCCTGTTCAGTCATCTTATATGACTCTTGTCCATGTTTTCTGGAAGTTCACCAGTGGGAGTCCACCCAGCTTACCAGGGACCTTGTTCATTTTCTTTTTCCATTGCAAGGATGCCAGTAGAGCACAAAAGCCATCCAGTGGGTTGTGGTATGTTATATAGCCTGATCATATCCATCATCAATCTCTCTATTGTTCTTTGGGTGATTTTCAATTTCATTTCTACCAAATGTGTAATGCACTTACTAGCTGAGTGACCCTGGGCAAGTTCTTTAACATTGTTTGCCTTTGTTTCTTTATCTGTAAAATGAGCAAAAGGAAATGACAAACCACTTCAGTATCTTTGCCAAGGAAACACCAAATGAATCACAGAGTCATACATGACAAACAACTAAACAACAACATATAACACACTGGGAGAATATTGGTATTAAAAAGATGAGGCTAATATTCAAAATAGAAGCCCTAAGAAGGCCCACACTTTATGATTTAGAACTAGGTTTTTTCCCTCGAAACAGAACTATAGAAAGGCCTTTTCTTCAAAAGTGGATGATATGGCTTAGTTGTTTCTTGGGGAATTCAAACTACAATAGACCCTAAAAGAAAAAAGAGGCTAGTCCTAGCCAAAGCTAACAGAGGTTTGGAAAAATTTGACTACTACACTAGACTGAATCAGAATTCTTAGAAGAATCCAATATGAACATGACCAAGTTGAACTACATGGAATGAGATTATAAAGAAGCATTTAGCATTTATGAAAGGGTGGGCCTGGATGACTTGCCATTGACAGAAGTTTCACTTTGCAGGCTGGGTATGATTGCTGAAGCATTTTCTACCCAAGGTCTTTGTTTAGAGAAATTGCCAATTTCCTTCTCTGATTACTAGCTTACTATCTTTGTGTAGACCAGGAACAAATATCATTATGTGCTTTGAGAAGTATGGAGATATTGCACTCCCTAACCTACAGGAGATAAAAAGAATATTCATTACTTTAAAAAAGAAAAAAAGATGAGCTTTTATTTCCAGGAGAAGCTTAGAGTCCATGAACAGAATTCTATAATTCCCAAAGATGATCAGTAGTACAACATATTCCAAAGGTAATCAATAGACCCATTTAATAGTACATTCTATAATTTTGTTAGGAGTTGACATCAGATTCAATCAGAGATTGCAGGTATGATTTCTTCTATTTTCTAAAAAATTGGGACATCTGTTTTCCAGTCCATTCTTGTGGTGTCTTTCTTATGCTCTCTAGTCTTTCAAAGATCACTAACAGTCCTGCAGCAAGCATCCTTGCCATTTCTTTCAGTATCTTAGAATATGGTTTCATCTAGGCAAGATGAACTGAATTGGTCAAGGATGGCCTATAGGGGCTCTTTTTCTGCCTGTTATCTTGGGTATCACATCTCTATTACTCATTCTTATTTTATGCTTTCCATTTCAAAGATTATTCTCCCCAGAAGGGAGACCAGAAGCAAAATTAGAATTGAATTCCTTTGTCTTTTAAGTTATCACTATCCCACGTCAAGTCAAGAAGTGTTTTAAGCATTTACTTTGTACCCAAGTAACATGCCTGTTCCATCTTTGAGCCATCTCTTTTTTAACATAGCAAAATAAGAAGTAAAAAAAGGAAACTTTTTGTAATTTCAAAAGCTTCATTCAGAGGTTTAGCACTCCTAACATTTTTTTTATTCTTTGAGAATTTCCATTATTTGCTCTTCCTTTCATCTTCCAAATTTATTTAAATGTCAACTAAAAAATGTTGGATGATACATTCCCTGTGCAATAACATTGTAATTTTCCTCTTCGTGAAATTATTTTTCTTTGTGCCTTCATAATTTCACTTTTAAGATTTTTTTCATTATTCCTAAACTCTTCAGAAGATCCTACATAGACTTTCTTCGAATCCTTTAAAATTTTCTCTTCCTGAGGGTGAAAAAGTAGACATTTCTAGAAATGGAAGAAAGGATGTCAGAAATTAAGTTGGCATTTCCTAAGTTGAAAAATAAGCCAATTTTTTAGATTCTTTACAAAAAAATATCGATTTGTGAATTCTTGGTACTAGGAACAATAGAAATACATGGAGAATTATGGCCACACTTATTGGGTTTCCCCCTGCCCCACTTCCAGACTTGTGGCACTGTTGATAAAGTAGGTGGCCAGATAGTCAACACTTTTCTTCATTAAGCAAACTAAAGTATTGAATTACATTTTCAAAAAATACTGAATTAATATTACTCTTTACATACATTGTACCTGAGTTATGTATTCCCCTGCCATTTAAATGTTGTAAATAAAAAATTCACAGTTATATTCCAGTGCCCATTTGTGATTCGATGATGGCCCAAGTACCCAAAAAGTGTCAATAGAAGGCTGATTGGCTATAAAGATGTTCTGTAAACAATAGGAACTAGGGCTTTGGAGCTCAGAAGAGAATTCACTCTTATTCCCCAAAGTCTATCAGTTGATATCTTTTCAATTCTATCTGTTAATACCTCTTTTGAATTCATTCCATTTTTTCACTACAATTTCACACTATGATCACCCTAGTCCAGGAACTCATGTCCCCTCAAATAGATCATTACAAAGTTTCCTAATTTGGTCTTCCATGTCCTGTGTCATTCCCTCCTACAATTCATTTTCCACATTGCTACCTAAAGGCCAGGTCTAACCTGTCAGTCTTCTGATCAAGAAACTCCAATGGTTCCCTCATCCCTTTGGGATTAAATATAAACATAAACTAAAGTCAGATTGTCAAGGGCTTTAAATTATCTTTCCAGGCTCTCTACACATTAGCATATTCAAAGACAGTCTGAGACTCTTACTGTGTGACCCTGGGTAGTGGTCACGTAATCTTTTTTTTTTTTTTAACCCTTACCTTCTGTCTTGGAATCAATACTGAGTATTGGTTTCAAGGCAGAAGAGTGGTAAAGGCCAGGCAATGGGAATCAAGTGACTTGCCCAGGGTCACACAGCTGGGAAGTGTCTGAGGCCAGATTTGAACCTAGGACCTCCCATCTCTAGGCCTGACTCTCAAGCCACTGAGTCACCCAGCTGCCCCCAGTAGTAATTTAATCTTGTCTACTTTGGTTTCTTCAATTATAAACTGAGGTGTACTTACCTTACAGTATTTTTATGGGGAACAAATGAAATAATATTTTTAAACTTTTACCTGGTATTTGATTTGTAATCAACACTAATATTTTTTATTGGTTTCAAGGCAAAAGAGCAGTAAATGTTGGGGGGGAGGTAGTTAAGTGACTTGCCTTGGGTCATACAGCTAGGAAGTTTCTGAGGTCAAATTTGAATCCAGGACCTCCCATCTCCAGACCTAATTCTTTGTCTTCTGAGCCACTTAGCTGCCCCTATGAGAATATTTGTATTCATTCATTGTATACATTTCCTGGTGCATAGTAATTGCTTAATAAATGCTTATTTATTCCCTTCTCATCCTCTTCCCCACTCTATGCTTTATCCTAACTGATATACAGTGATTAAATCATTAGACATTCCATCTTCTACCACTTGATCTTTTTACTGGCAAACCACCATGCCTAGAATACTCTTCATCTTCGTCTCTACCTCTTAGAAATCCTGGCTTAGCTTAATCACTGCCATTTCAAGAAACTTCTCTTTTTTTCCTTATTAGCACCTTACTTCCATCACTATGTATTTATTCTTATTTATCTTGTCTATGACCATGTTATATCTCACCCCATTCTTGGTTGTGTCAGCTGTTTGAGGGCAGGGAGCCCTGACCTCCACCTCACCATCTTAATAAATACTTGATGATTGACTAGAGATTGAAATTTGAGAATCATCTGTATAGAGATGATAAACATTAAGGACAAGATGCTTTTGATACAAAAGCAGAAAAATAAAAGCAAGAATCTCTACCATCAAAGGGTTTATGTTCTAATGGAAATGAAACTTTAACATATAGGTACACAAGTGAATGCATATATGTAAGTATATAGTAACAACCACTTGGCAGAAAGGTCTGTATGTGGCATCTGAGCTATGACTATATTAGCATGATTAGAAGGAATATGCTTTACAGGCCTGGCTAACAGTGCACAGAAGAAAGAGATAGAATGTTTTGTATGTGGATTAGTAGAAGGACAGGAGGGCAATTTAAACAATGGAAAGGGCATGAAGGAAAATAATATGAAATGAGACAGAAATGGCAGAAGGGAACCAGACTGTAAAAGACTCAATGAATGCCAGGCTGAAATTTTTATATTATTAACCTAGAAATAATAGGAAACCATTGAAGATGTACAAGTGGAGTGGGGTCATATGTATGACATGGTTGTATGAGTTAAGAATATTATTTAGGCCAAATAGATTAAAGAGGAAAGTGATTGAATGCAGGGGGTGTCAATTAGGAAGCATATAATAATCCAGGAGAGGTTAACCAGAGAGGGTTAAAGATAAGAGAACAGATCTGAGAGATTTTGTGGAGCTAAAAACTATAAGACTTGTCATCGGATTATATTTTAGGGTTAAGGAAGAAGAAAAAATTGTTGTTGGGGGACTCCAAGACTGAAAGGACAGTGGAGCCATAAACAGAAATAAGGAAGTTTGGAATTGTGGAAGCAAATATGATTGCCAAGGGAGTAAGTGTAAAAAGAAAAGTAAGCAGGAGTATGTTATAGTGAAAAGCAATCTTTGGGATCTTGCTACCACCCTAATTTAATTTGTATTTATTTTGTATGAACATATTGTTCTCCCTGATGGAATGCTAGCTTCTTGAGGGCAGGGACTTGTTCATTTTTGTCTTTGTATCCCTAGTGCTTGGAACATAGCCTACTCGTTTGTTGATTAACTATTTTATCTTCTCATTTGAGTGGGTAGTTAAATTACGTGTAAATTGTAGGTTTGAGGAAAGAGTAAATTTGAATAGTCACTATGGAGAATGAGAATAGAAGCCAGGGACAGAGTAAAAGAATTACCAAAAAGACACAACTGAATTCATATGAATTTATAATGTTTAAAAAACAACTTGAATTCATGATTTTAATTTAAAAACAATGTCCAGATATCTGAGAGTCAGTGTCTTTTACTAGAATTTAGAGATTCTAAAGAAGGAAAGAATCACAGTGTTGAAAGACACTTCCTAGCCCAAGTACTCCAGAAAAGAGGAATTCCCCTCTGTAACATCATCTCTGCCTGAAGGCCTACAATCAAGGGGGAACTTAATAGGTAGTCCATTCTGTTTTGGACATTCTAGTCATTAAGGAGCTTTTTTTTTTTCCCTAAAATCAGCTATAAATCTTATGTGTTTGCAATTTCTATACACTGTCCTTAGAGGATAAGTAAAATACAATTAATCTCTCCTGTTTAAAACTTCCCCTCAAATACTGCTA
Organism: Monodelphis domestica; assembly: GCF_027887165.1. Lineage (NCBI taxonomy): Eukaryota > Metazoa > Chordata > Mammalia > Didelphimorphia > Didelphidae > Monodelphis > Monodelphis domestica. The sequence goes on along the minus strand of NC_077228.1, from coordinate 370,415,284 downwards.
TCACAACACCCCAGGCCTATTCTTCTCCTTTTCAGTTTAAATTCCTTAGAAATCATGAAGAAATGATTGTTAGCCCCTTTTTTGTTTTGTTCTCCTTCCTTTGGTGGGCTCTAATTCATCAATGCCTTCCTAAAACATGGTATCCAGAACTGATCATAATACTTCAGATGAAAGGAAAAATACAGCAAGGCTATCAGCTTCCTTGTATTGAATACTAATCCTGTGTTAAAGTTGTATTTTCGTTCTCTCTCTCTCTCTCTCTCTCTCATTACTGAAGCCCACAGATCATTTTCACTTGAAGCGTCTATCCCGTTTCTAGGATATCCACATTTCTTTGGCTCTCCCAGTTAGCCTCTACAAACATCCCAGAGAATCCCTATTTGTATCTGTTTGTCATTCTTTGGAGGTTCCTTTTCCCCCACCCTCTACACTGTTTCATTTTTCTGTTTGCTTACCTAGAGTTCCTTTTTTTTTCTCTACTTAGACACTAATGAACTAGCCACAAGTTGCCAACTTGGGATCATAAGACCTTTAGAACTGGAAGAGACTGCAAAGGCCATATAGTTCAGTAGTTTTATTTTCCAGTTTAGGAAACTCAATGTCAGATCTTCACAACTCATCCATTTACATTTCCAAGTAATACAGCCCAAGATAGTTCTCTGAAGCACTGTCCTCCCATTTCTTCTCTCTTATAATTACCTGTTAATACTGATTTTTAAGCTTTTAACAATTTGAGTTTTTCCCAAAGGGACCTACTTATATCATCATGTTGGTGTTGACATGGCCCCATGCAACATGGATTTTCCTACCATATATGACTTTTTGTGAAACAATTGTTTAGGTGGGATGCACTTTTGTTGTATTACCTTAATAATGAAATATCCATATACTATGGTACAATCAAATGTAATAGACTTCTCTACTAGCAGCAATGCAATGTTCCAGGACAATTCTGAGAGACCTATGAGAAAGAACACTATCTACATTCAGAGGAAGAACTGTGGGAATAGAAACACAGAAGAAAAACGACTGCTTGATTACATGGGTTGATGGGAATATGATTATAGAGTATAGACTCTAAATGAACACTAGTGCAAATATCAGTAATATGGAAATAGGTATTGATCAGTGACACACATGTAAAACCCAGAGGAATTACACATCGGCTACAGGAGGGGGGTGGAGGGAGGGCAGGGAAAGAACATAAATCTTGTAACCATGGAAAATATTCTTAATTAATTAAATAAATAAAATTTTCAAAGAAAATAATGACACATCCACATGATAACTATTTACTCTTTTGCTGATCATCCATGGGTATTAACCTACTAATAAACTGAAAGAGTCTATATTATATTCACAGGTTCAGGAATGTGAAAGTTTGCAAAGCACAAGTCATGCATCTGAATAGTCCTAGCTTTTTAGTAACTTCTGAAAAAGACACTTAATCGTGTTAAGATTTGATGTGTGGTCTAAATGATACATTTCTTGATATGCTTTTATGTTAATAGACTTTTAAAATGCTACCTTTTTGGTAGGCCAAGTTTTGTTTTTCCTGATAAGAATGTATTTATTCCGTAAGTGTTCACCAAATTTGCTTCTTTGAGGTCTTGCCAAATATGAATAGGCAGTCTGAGCAGGTTGATTTTTTTTTTTAAGCAATCCCTAAGCAGTTGGTTAGTTTTAGTATTAAGATGTAAAACAAAGCATTTCTTTTTGTAGAAGATACTGAGATGTTTAGAAGATGATTTTTATAGACCTGGAGTGATCTGCTTTGTAGTAAGAGTATCTGCTTTTATCTGTTCAAATTTTAGAAACTGTTTCTGAAAAGAAATATAATTTTCCTTTAATCTCATAAAAAGTCATAACACTGAATCTTAATTTGATCCTCCCCTTTTCCAATTAAACTTAACATTCAGCAGTCAGATCTTCCAAGATTTCTAGTTATCACACCCAAATATACATGTGTAATTGAACATGCTGATAATTAAATCTAATGAAAGACTTTTTTTTTGTTAGACAATTTGAAGAACAGGTATGAATCTTCACAGCAGAAATGTGTTTCTTGTTCTAAATAGTTTTTAATGTTTAGATTTAATGGACATATATTTCCTGTCATAGTGAAACTATTAGATTGAGAACGGAAATCACAGTTATTTCATGACTTTTATCAGAAATACAAGCAGTTGGTATGTGCCACATGTATTCATAGACAAAGCAGGCAGCTCATTGCTTGCATTTTCTTTTGGTTTGATGAGTAATTTATTTTCTTTTTGGAGGAAATGCTAAAAATGTTTCCAAAGTTAAAAATCGGTGAAGCAGATGCAAGAGAATAAGTATAACATTCTTTTTAAGATACTGGTTCTAGACATTGGTGTTTGTGAGATAGCTGGAACTGTATTAGTCTAGAAAATGCCTCTTTAATTTGTACCCTTCTTAGAAATTAAATAAAATTTATTTGGAGGGGTTTCAGGAACGTAAAAAAATTCAATAATAAAAATCATTACATAGATTATTCCAATACATATAGAATTTGTTTCAATTACAAATCCATACACACTCAACCATTGTTTCTTATATTTGAAGAATCTTCTATATAGTAATATTTAGAAAAAGGAATTTGTTGTGCTTAGTTGCATATAACCTTGATACATCTTTATTGAAAATATATGGCAAAATGGAATAGGTTCAAAGGAAAATATAAAAACATAAAAGTATTCAGTTCTGAAACTGGATTTTCTTTAGCTCCTGGAGACTATTTATTTTGATCTAGAGGTAATTAGAAGCAATAAGTTGTTATTACTGCATGCAAAACTGTACATTATAAAAAAGTACATGAATAATGTACTTCACCAAAATTATAGACAGATGGATAAAATAAATTTAATGTGTCATATTTTTCTGATGATTTAAAAGGGACCAAAATTAAATGTTCAGGTATTGTGTCTTTCAGAGATTCTTTATTTAAAAAAAACAACCCACTAATCTATGTTATGTTATTAGAACTACAGAACTAACACACATGAGAAATGAACCATCTAGAAAGACTTTTTATTAAAAAAAAAATTACCACCATAGTGTGCCATGGCATTGTCTGCTAAGAGTATAAAGAATATAAAAACAAATATGCTCTTTATGTTAACTAAGAAGGACTAATTTTATTATTTTTTAAAACAATGAAAAGAAATTCATCTAAGATAATAGTTGAGTTTGTGGGAGAGAACCTTAAAGGAGGAAGAAAATTTTTATCTCAGAAAAAATTTTAATGAATATTCAAATAAAGTAAATAAAAATAAAAGATATAGACATTAAAATTTTTTCATGTTTTTTCAATATGTATTATGTACATACTTCATATAATGCATATGTACTCTCTAGGGATTAAAAAAGTCAAAATGAAATAACCTCTGCCTTCAAAGAGTTTACATGCAATTGGGAGGATATAACATGTTCAAAGATTTTTTTAATATACAGGGAAACATGAGCAGGAAAAGAGCATTAACAATTGAGATTATCTGGGGGGCAGCTGGGTAGCTCAGTGGATTGAGAGCCAGGCCTAGAGACAGGAGGTCCTGGGTTCCAATTTGGCCTCAGACACTTCCCAGCTGTGTGACCCTGGGCAAGTCACTTGACCCCCATTGCCTAGCCCTTACCACTCTTCTGCCTTGGAGCCAATACAAAGTATTGACTCCAAGACGGAAGGTAAGGGTTTAAAAAAAAATGGGATTATCTGGAAAAAAACAGTTAAAGACTTGAGTTAAAAACCTTGAAATAAATGAAAGATCTTTAGAGGTAGAGATAAAGAGAGAGGATGTATTCCAGGTAAGGGGAACAGCTGGTACTGAAGCATAAAGAGGAAAAATGAAATATTTGTCTAAATCAGTTATGCCTGATTCTTCCTGATACCATTTGGGGTTTTCTTAGCAAAGATTAGCGTGTCGCTAGCTATGTGATCTGGACAAGTCACTTTAGCTCAGTTGTCTAGCCTTTAGCACTCTTCTGCCTTAGAATCAATACTTAAATACCAATTCTAAGACAGAAGGTGATGGTTTAAAAAAATTACTGGTGTGTTTGCCATTTCCTTCTCCAGCTCATTTTACAGATGAGGAAATTGATGCAAATTGAAGTTAAGTGACTTGCCCAGGATCATACAACTAGTAGGTATCTGAGGTCAGGTTTGAACTCGGGAAAATGTCTTCTTTACTCCAGGCCCATACTCTGTCCACTGCATAACTACCTGCCCTAGAAGATAGTAGATTGAGCTTAATTTTAAAGGAATTTTATGATTCTAAGAGGCAGGAATTACATGGAGAAGAGTCAAGTTATACTTTTTAATCTACTTATCTTTTTACCTATTGGATCTATGCCTCCCTTTCTCCACACAAATAAGATTGTAAGATCCAGAACAGGATCATTCAGCAAATATTTGTTTAATTGAATGTAATCACATATTTCATATGAACACATAATGAATTTTCATCATCTTACTTAATTTTATAACAGTTCACTAAATAAGTGAATTAAATAAGATCCTGGTTTTTAATACGCTGTAGCATCATCATGGATCTACCCTTGAATTCTCTTTCCAATAATGGTTGGATTGCTGAATCTTTCATGTGCTTTTACCCTGTGCTTAGTGGGTGCCATATATTTGTATGACAACGGACTTTCACTTGTAGATGGATTTTTTTTTATGGTTGTGGTACAAGTTTCCCCTAGAGATAACAGAGAGGCTTTAGGAATTGCCTTAGCACCTAGATCTAACAAACCGAGTTGACTGGCATAAGTAGAATAACATTTGGACTTTACTTAATTCCAGTAATTATAAGAAGATGTTAAAATTTCATAATGTACCATCCAATATTCTCAGTAGCTTCAATATCTGGATTTCTTAGAAAAGAATAAAATTTTCATTTTAGTACTGATATTCTTAATGTAGATAAATTGAAACCTGTAGAGGGCAGTCCAACACAACCCAAAACTTATCAATTTATACTTAATTGCACTTTCAGTTTTCCCCCTTAATTCCTTTTAGTTTAAAATAACTAACTATATATGTTTTTCATTAATTTTATTGATATCTATTTTCCATTACCTAAATTTCTTCCCCTACCAGAGACCTACCCATATAACAAAGAATAGTTTTTAAAAGAAAAAAGAGGAAGAGAAAAAGCAAATCAGCAAAACCAATCTGCATTGAAAATAAATCTATAAACATAATTATATATGTTTAAAAAATAAGTTCAGCTCTTGATTACAAACTTGTGATAACTAAATTCCTGTATTAGAAAATTTGTATAGGGTACAGTAAAAAGAACTAGTTTATTCAGATGATTTTAGATTCCATTAAGATTGTTGGTAAAAGAAATATACTCATTTTAAATATTTGTTTGCTTATGGTTCTCTTTGAATGGCAAAAATATCAGATATTTGTTAACAAATGTTATCTTTTTAAGCATCTTTAGAATAAAATTTTAGTGTGTTACAAAATGAATTAGTTAATAAGTATTGTTCCAAGTCACTAATAAATCAAGGTTAAAAAAATTCAAAATTTCTTTAGTTACTTTTTTAAAAATTTCTCCATGATATGCTTAAATGAACATTTTCAAGAAAAGAAATATTACTGATCATTACATAAGCTATCACTCAATGAAAGTGTCAGTATTTTTGAAAGTCTTTATTTCTGCTTCCTTTTCTCTTTCTATACTTTCTGTTCAGGAGGTAATGATTCTCTATATGATTGCCCTTGTCTCTTGCTATTTCTTTTATTGCATATTGCCTAATTTTGACATAGTCTTCTTTTAATAACTTTTTTAATGTCATAGATCCTCTTTGCAATCTGGTGAAGCCTGGGACCTTCTCAGAATGATGGTTTGTGGCTTACATTTGTAATTGAAAGAAATGCTAAATTTCAGTTAGAGGTTAGTGAAAATTAAAATGTAATTTTTTCCCATTCACGTTCATGAACCTCCTGAAATCTACACGCAATTATTAGTTGTCTGTGAACCCAAGGTTAAGATAACTTAGGTATTTACTTTTCAAGAAAGAAAAGCAGTTTAAAAAAAAAGCATGGCTAAAATGTAAATATTTCTTTACATGTCATCTGTGCTACTCTTCTTGATTAACAAATTTAAAACTGGTTAAAGGGTGAATATGTTAAAATAAGAAAGCCAGTGATTTTTATAATTTTGATGTTTGAAGAAATTTTGAAGTTTCCAGTTTAAAATCAGAAATGTATAACAGAATTACTACAATATGCTCCATTTCTTGTGTTACATTTGCAGTTAAGTGTAACAAATTCCTAATATTTACTGAGTGAAGATATGTTAGTGTTTCCAAGGTCTTCTTTAAAAGTTGCTCCATAGCTCAGATTTTTCCTTTTCCCTTTATAAAGAAATCACTTAGCATGCCATAATCAAAAATTATCATTGGGCCTATAATTCTCTGTTGGCAATTAAGTTGTATAATAGATCTTAACTTCTTAAGTATTTACTTTAGTGGTTAAGAATCTATATTTCTGGGGGTGGGGTTTCCTGGTGTTTTTATCTTCTCATAAATGTTGATATAATTGACCAAGGCAGAGCATTTGTCTTTTTGGGACAGAATTGGTAGGCTCTGAATCTTAGTGCTTCCCTCTATGGGGTATATCTGAGAATTATTGTGTGTGTCTAATAACTCATGCTTTTAAATGAACTATTTGTTAATGGTTTCAAGTCCAGTTATGGAATATTGGAAGTAAAATTGATTTTTTTCAAAATCCTCTGTGGAACATTTGATACAAAGTAATAAAAGATAGAAAATGCAAGTGCTAATATGCTACCTTTAATTCTTGTGCCAAAACAAGGGATTCCATAGCTTTTTACTTAACCAACTTTAATAAAATGTTTTGTTAATCTCAATTTTTACTGTCCTCTCTTGTCCTAATTTTAATATATGATGTTTGTTCTTTTGACATTTGGATGATAAATGTTGAGCATAATATCTCACTAAAATCCTCATTTTATTATGTAACCTACAATATTCAAGACACTATAAAACTCAAAGGAGACAAAGAGGATTGTCATTTTTATTATATTAACTCAACCTACTCATGAGCAATTAATGTTTTTTTCCCAATTGTTTAGATCTAATTTTATTTGTGTGAAAAGTGTTTTGTAATTGTATTCATGTAGTTTAATAGATTCCCAAATATTTTATATTGTTGAGGGCAGTATGGCAAATCTTTTAGAAACAGAATGCAGTGCCCTACCCCACCCCAGAGATGGAGTGCAAAGCCCTGCCTTGTCACCCCTCCCCCCCTCCACCTTACCCCAGACAGGGGAGGAAGAAAGCACTCCCATTGGACTGGTGGGCAGTGGGGCAGGTGACTTAGGTGGTAGAGAGGGGTAGGGGGAGGCCCAGAATGCTCTGCTTCCTTCCACCCCCACCACAGGAATCACCTTTAGCACAGACCCAACAGGCTACTGTGTGTGCCACCTTACACCAGACAGGGAAGGGAAGAAGTGCTCCCATTGGCTGCCAAGCAGAGAGGCAGGGAAGTGAGGAATGTTCTCAGGAGCATAGAGAGGGGGAAGGGAACAGCTCTGCCCTGAATCCCTCTGGCTTTCTAGTAATGAACTCTGGCAGGCAACTGCAGATATATCCACAGAAAGGACTCTGTGTGCCCTTTTTGGCACATTGCCATAGGTTTGCCACCATGAATCTAGAGTGATTTTAAATGGAGTTTCTCTTTCTAACTTTTGCTGCTTTATTTGTTGGAAATATATAGATATGCTGACAGTTTTGTACGTTTAGTTTGTATCCTGCAACTTTGCTAAAGTTATTACTTATTTCCAGTAGTTTTTTACTTGATTTTCTAGGATACTCTAAGTATACCATCATATCATCCATAAAGAGTGATAGTTTAGTTTTCAAAGGAAACAAACAGGAAAGCAAAAATGCTCCTGTCTTTTAGGAGCTTATATTCTATTGAACAGGATCAACATATCCCAAGTAAATTTTTTTTTCCATTTTATATGCCAGATTCTAAGACATAAAAACTTTTAACAGAAAGTAAACCAATTATCAAATTGAAGGATCTTTTATTTGAAGCAGTAGAGAGATGTGAAGAGTTATATTTAGTCAAAGTAGTTAGGACAAAGGTATTCGTTGAACATGTATAGTAGTTTTTAATACTAATTAGTTTGTTTTTAGCCCACTCCTGAGGCACATTGGAACCATTCCTATAGCCAAGAGGCCCTAAGCAATATGCACATTTTTCTCACAGAAGGCCAATTTATAATGGAGTCATTATAAATAATCATTGATGGTTCATGAGGGCATTGGCAAAAGAATTGATTGAAATAGTAGGCCTGGTTTTACTTTATTAAATTTATCAATATTGAATCATTTTTGACTCATAATAATAGCACAGTTTTCATTTAATAAACTTTGGAAAAGGTCCTGCCTCTATTGAGATTATTATTTTTCATAAAAATTACCTGTCTTTTATGTATGTTTGCTCTGTCTTCCTCTTCCCACCTCCTCACAGATACATTTGCATACAATATAAAAAGTGAGTTACTTTAAATTATTGGTTGTATATTGATTCTTTTTTAAACCCTTACCTTTCTGTCTTAGAATCAATATTGTGTACTGGTTCTAAGGAAGAAGAACAGTAAGGGCTAGACCAGTGGTTCTCAACCTTTCTAATGCCGTGACCCCACAATACAGTTCCTCATGTTGCAGTGACCCCAAACCAAAAAATTATTTTGGTGGCTACTTCAAAACTGTAATTTTGCTAGTTATGATTCAGAACGTAAATACCTGATATGCATTATGTATTCTTGTTGTGACAAATCAAACATAATTTAAACATAGTGATTAATCACAAAAACAATATTTAATTATATGTTGAGAAATATTAATCCAGCAGGAGGCAGCCTGAGTGCTGGGGCAGGAGGTAAGTCCTGCCTGGGGAGGGGTTCCGCAGATGCTGCCTTCTTCTTCTTGTCGTCTCCCTCCAGCTGGAGCTGAGGCTTCACTTTTCTGGGATTACTTGGCTCTATTATCTGCTCCAGGACTCATTCTTAACCCCTCCGGAGCCAGCATCCAGGTGCTCTCTCTGGGTCTGTTTGAGTCTGGTCTCCAGGCAACAGGCAAATCCATCGCCCCTCATAAGGGGAAGGCTGCTGATAGGTAACTAATATTAGTACAGTGTGCGGGCATCCCCGTTCTTTCTGAGATCTTGCTGTAAAGTAGCACAATTTCTCAGCAGTTAAAGCCATTGGAAATATGTATTTTCCGATGGCTTTAGTCAACCCCTGTGTTTTGGTCGTTCGACCCCCGCCGGGGTCATGACCCACAGGTTGAGAACCACTGGGCTAGACAATAGAATTAAGCAACTTTCCCAGAGTCATACAGCTTGGAAGTGTCTGAGGTTAGATTTGAACTGAGGACCTTGTGACTCTAGGCCTGGTTTTCAATCCACTAAGCTCCCCAGCTGCTCCCTCTTATATATTGCTTTTACAAGGATTTAAAATGACCTCAAATTTCACAAATTGTTTTGTATTAGTTACGTCACTGTGTTTATTTGTATAAAGGTTTTTAATAGTAAATATGAATTAAACTTTATTTTAATTTGTGAGTTTGTTGGCAAGTTTATACCATTTTCACCTTTATATTGACAACATAACATTGAAAATGAAGCACTTCTTAAATTTAAACAGAAGGTGTGGGGCTTGCCCTAAAAAATTAAAACTCTTGATTTGGTCACTAAAAGCTCATATAGCTGTTGCTTATTCTTAAGAACATGTTTTTTTCTCTCCAAAGCTGCAAAGCAAAATGATCTTCCTAAAGCAGAGGATCCGCAATGTTATTTCCTTTTCAGTAAATTACAGTAAATCCCATTTACCTTTATGACCAATATTTGACATTTCCATCTCAGGTAACCTGGCCCCTTCCTAGCTTTCTTTGTTACACATTGCTCCCCTTCACATAACCAGTGATTCAGTCAAGCTGGGTTTCTTCCTGTTCCCTGTACATAGCACTATATCTCACTTCTCCATGCATTTGTACTGGCTGATTCCTATGTCTGGATATACATCTTCCCTAATTCTGCGTCATGCAACACCTAGTTTTCTTTAAGGCTCAGCTCAAACATCTTTACATGAAACTTTTCCTTAACCTACCTTACACCCCCCCCCTCCCACCCCAGTTGCTAGTACTTCCCCCTCCTCCATATTATCTCATATCCATTTTCCTATATGCCTGTGTATATACATATTACATACAATCTCCTGGCTAGATTCAAAGTCTCTCCAAGGTAAGGACTGTTGCAAATTAATACTTGCTGTATTAGAATTCAGGAATGCCTAGGTTCAAATCCCATCTCAGTTACTGTGACCCTGGGCAATCTGGATCTAGTACTGCCTTTGCTTCTGTTTGTGTTTCATGGTTTGTATGTGCAAATGGCATCCTCCACTCACTAGTGCTTCTACCAATCTGTCACATACTAAATGGTTAATAATTGCTTTTCCCCTTCCCCATCACTTCTTAGGACAAATAATTACATTCCTTCTGATGAAAAGGATTTTAAATGTAAAACCAAAAAAGTTCCTTTGCAAAAACCTATATCATTGTCCTTAAAAACAAACCTTATTTTTTCAATGATTTAACTTAGAAAATATTTTAATATACAGTAAAATTCTACTATGTTTTTGTATATTATGGTTCTTAGGTCTTTCAGTCTAGTTAATATATAGAAAAATCATAAGGACCCATATAGGATTATAGATTTAGAGATGGAAAGGACCTTAGAGGCCTTCTACTATACAACCTCTTTATTTTATAATTCACTTGAGATAGGTCTGATGTTTATTTACAAAGCAATTTTCAAAAGGAGCCATGTGTCAAAGTATCATGTGAAGTTTAATATATATATATTATTTGATGACTTTTAATACCAGTAACTTTCATTTATTTTTGATGATATATTCCAATTTAACTATCTAGCTAATGGGCTTTCTCACTAATGAATCATTATTTTATTACCTTGAAATAGTTCATCAAGAAACTTGCATCTTGAGAAATTTTTTATTTGATAAACTACTTAACAATGAAGTTCTTTAACTTTGAATTGGACTACATATGTATGTTTCTGTCTATATTTTTTATAATCTAAAAATGGGACCCTAAATAATGCTGTTTTATATAGAAATTCTATACTTTGTTACTAATTACTATAACTTGGCTGATTATCATTCTGTAGACCAGGTTGATCATCTTTCAAGAGCTGCTAAAACTTGGTTTCTGAAAAGGCTTTAAAATAAATGCAATGATTGTAGCTAGAAGCCACATCGTATCCTCTTTTGCCAGTGTGGGATGAAGTGAATTCTTTTGAAGGAAAATGCCTCTTGTTCCACCCCCTCACCACAATCTCTTTTCCGTTTCTCATATGGCTAAATTGCATTGTCACTTGAAGTACACAAGACCTAATCTTTGATGTAGTGAATCCTCTTAGAAGGCTATTTAAAAATTACAGTTTCAATCTACAAAATTGTAACATGTTTATAAAACTTTTTTTAAAACTCCTATTATAGAGAAGAAACCTATAATTTTACTATTAGATTAAGTTGATGGTATTGGATTAGTTACTATTCTCATGAAATTGAGGCCTCTTGACTAAAAGATATCTTAAATTGATGCCCCAATTTAAGAACAAGTTGTATCCAAAAAATAATTTGGTTTTTTGAGCTTAAAATGGTTTTGAGTTTAAAATGTATCATCTCAGAGGAATTCTCATATATAGGAGTTATATCTCCCCCCCAAGATAGCTTATAAAAACACACTTAACCATTTAACTTCATATTGAACTTCAAAAGCTAAAGAAATTTCTACCTTTGGTTTGATTCTCAAAAGATTACTTATCTGAATAATAAAGTTTTAGAAAATTTCCTGTGATCCTTATTTTTCTGTTTTCTATCTTCTCTTTAGGATTTTTTGGAATCCTTTAGATATTCTTCAAATACAATAACTTTAAAACATTTTAAGTCTGTAGATCATTCAGAAACAAAAATAAAAGAATTGTCAAGAATCTACCCCACTCGCTTCTGTTTGTTGTTACCAGGAAAATCTGAACTAAATGTTAATGTAAATTAAATGTTCCTCCCTTGATGAGACCTCACTGAGATCTCATTTTTTCATTTGTTAAATTAATCAAATCATTCATGCTATAAACAAAATAATAGATACCATCCATTTCATAAACCTTTTTACTATGATACCCACTGACCACCTTAAAGTTCCTTGACATCATTGTTGTTTATTGGACCACAGTTTGAAAGTTAATAGGAGAAGGGAAACCATGATAGGAATCAGGAGAATGGAATTTTAGTGTTCATCCAATATGACCTGATATTGCTCACCAGTCGGATGGGGGTGGGGGGGAAACAAAGGAGAAAGATGGAAACAAAAAGAAATATGTATACTTTACATATTGACTTTATGGGGGAAAGTATCTTAGAATAAGGATAAAATGATAGCTGTAAAAGTGTTTTTTAATCTTGAGAAGAATAATGATTTATAAGCTATATTGTCTTTACATTTTCCCAACCGTATTATTTTTAATCATATTGAACACAAACACTGTAAAGCATTTTCTTACAGTTTTAGATTTGGCCATTCCTGGAACAAAGGTGGTATAAAAAAAAAAAACAGAGTGGAGGGAGAGGAAAATGAGATGAATATTTTTCAAGAGATTAATCTTAAAACTTTCATGTGAAGTCCCTCTTTTGACAATTGTAGTAACATTTTTTCATATTTATATAAATGCACTGTAAGCCATTACACTTCTTTTAGTTTGCTTGTAAATGCTATTGAATTGTTCCCATTTGCAGAGGAGATGAAGAGACTATTGCAGCTTCTTCCTATAATATCCTATTCACTAAAAAGTTGTGAATAAAACTGAATTATTGCCTACATAATATTAGGAAAATTTTTCTTAACTATGTAACCATGATATATTTGGCATTGTCTAGACAAAACTATCATAAACTTTACTATTTGTAAATATAAAATCTGAACTTCAAACCAGATATATGAATGCAATTCTGATGGGTGCCTTCATTTCATAGTCTCAGTTAAGACACTAGTGGTCTGTCTGTAGATCAAGTATCCCTGACTATCATAATGATTACATTTTGCCATATAACAGCCTGGACAAATAAGCTTCTCTGGAGAGTACTCTATATGTGTCTCTTTTGGCTTTTCAAAATGTTAATTATTAGTTTTTAGATATCTCAGGAATTTCTTATAAAATGCCCTTTAGATGATCTACATAGATCTGTAGGAAGTATCTGTTTTCTTTTTCTACTTTTCCTAATTAAGAAACAGACTTCTCATCACTTAGAAAGAGCCAGTAATTGTGAAGGACTGAAAAGTATTCATCTGGAAATGTTGTGCTCTTTTTAGCCAACAAAGTATGTAGTTGTATAAATTCTTATGATTATTTTAATAAAAGGCTTCATTTGCAGAGCATGTGATGAAAAAAATGACATGCGTGAATTTATCTCAAGGACCAATATGCATATGACAGCCTGGATTCCTTTCCATGTATTATAGCTAATGTCTATTATCCTGTGTAAATCCTTATTTTCTGTTAGTGCTATAAATATTCACTTTGAATGAACCTCATTCTGATTAGAACCTGTCTTTTGCTTCCTAGTGAGTGGAAAACTTCTTACATTCTGGGAAGCAAGTTGCTTTTAGTCTGAACTTTGTTTTGGTTTTTTATTGGTATTTGGTACCACTACAGTTGAAGCATTACTTTCTATAACCAACTTTCTTGGTAACTAAATTATTTGCAAGTTATCGAACAGTTCACAAAAGGCTTTATGTAGCTATAGTGTAGATAGATTATCAGCAACTATGTCAATGTACTGCCCCATTTCCTACATGCTACACTGCTTTTAGATTCTCTGGACCTCTCAATATCACCTTCCTTCCCCAGGAAACTCTTTATTGAGAAATCTCATTAGGCTGCAGGATTGAATCTGTCTAGCCCTTACATCTTAAAAATAGCCTTGTCACCTCTCCATTAGACCCTGTGATTGAATACAGGGCCATAGACTCTAGGACTGTGTTGGCGAACTATGGCATGCAGAGACCTCTCCATGGGCATGAGTAGGTCCCTGGCTTGACTGGCTGGGAGCCTGGCCTTACCTGAATGCAGGGGGTGGGGTATTCTGAGTGCAGATGAGCTTGGCTCAGCCCCTCTACCCCACTCCCCAATCCCCACCAGCCAACCATGGGTGGCCGCCACCTCCCTCAAGCAGAGCATTTACAGTGAGTACAGCACTGAGAGGTTCAGTTGACCCAGGGCTGGTAGCCTAGCCCTGCTCCCCAAACACAAGGGAAGGATATAGGGCACTGAAACCTCCTCCTGGAGTTGGCCCCGCCCCTGACCCCTCCCCTAAACTCAGGGATGGGTGGGGCACTGCACACAGTCTGGGGGTGAGGCATGGCATGCCATCTTGGGGAGGGGGGTAGGACATGGTATGGGGTCCCTGAAAAGTCCTCCCCTTTACTGCTCTAGGGTCTCTATTTAAAGAAATGACTCAGTACTATCTTCTTGATCTTAGAGGGAATAAGGAGCCATTGGAGTTTATTGGAATAGGAAGTGACAGGTTCACAACTGCACTTGAGTAAAATCCTTTTGTCTAGAAGCAAGAATACCAGGACATTTGCAATAGTCCAAACAGTAGATGATAACTGCCTGAATTAGGGTGGTAGCCATGTGATGGAGGAAGAAGAGATGGATATGAAAGATGTCAAGAAGGTAGAACAGTGAGATTTTAGAACTGATTGGAATATGTGGGGTAAGGAAGAGTGAAGAGTCAAGGACATTGCAGAGGTTACAATATTGAATGACTCTGAAAGATGATAATGCCCAAAACAGAAAAACCAAGTCCTATCAGTCTTCCTATATTTAATTTTAATCATGTAATACCATAATTTATTTAACCGTTTCTCAACATTGGGAGCATTATTTGTTTCTGACATTTTTCTGTTATAAAATAATGCCAGTGGTGACCAACCACAGTTCCAGATCTGATGATAAAGCATTTTATACACCTCTTGACATAGATGATGAATTCAAGATGGAGAATGAAACTTTTTTTTTTGTAGGTATAGCAGACACAGGAATGTTTTGCCCAATTTTGCTTTATTTGCTATAAGAGTTTTGTTTTTCTTTTGTTCATTTATTTTTTCTTTACTTTTTCTTTTCCTTTTTTTGGAGTGTGGGAGAAGATAGAAGAGAAAGAATAAATTCTCATTAACTAGAAAAATTTAAAACATCCCAAATGACTTTGTTATCTCTATTTTGTAAAGATAGGCCTTTTTTTTTTACTATAAATAACCCCCTTGACCTGCATAAATGTAGTAGTTGGATTTTAAGGTCAAAGGGCATTATACCTATGGTACTGTAACTTTTCTTGTATAATGTCATGTTTCTTTCTAAAAGAGTCAGATAATTTACTGGTCTACTAGCAATGAATTAACATATGCCTGTTTTCTCTCAGCTCCTCAAAAATTGAATTTTTCCCTCTTTTTCTTTGTCTTTTTGATTAGTTTACAGTTATAGTGACAGTAGTGAAGGTTGGTCATGGGGTCAAACAAACCTGGACATGCCACTTAACCTTTTAGTACCCCCACGGAACTTTCTTTGGAAGACCTTAAATTACGGACCATTACTAATCATTTTGGCATCAGATTAACACAGATAACACAAAAGGAGTATGACATTTATTGGAGATGCCATAAGAAGACAAACACAATGGGGCACTATTGGTGGAGCTATGAATTGGTACAGCCATCCTGAAAATCAATTGGGAACTGTAGCAGTCCACCCCTAGCTATGGGCAAGGGGAACAGTTGGTATGTGCAGATTGCCTTAAAAGAGAGCATGCTCAGTCTTGAGCATGCTCAGTATTGCACATGGCTGGGAAGGCCTCTGACCCTTGACCCCAGCTTCCCCCAGGTTAGGCGGGAAAACAGGTTTCTTTGTTCTCGCCTGGTTAAGAGAAACCACACCTATGCCTCGTCATTAACCAATGAGGGTCATCCCTATGTACTGTGTATCAAAGGGTATATGTAGCCCAGCAAGCTCTGCCTCTAGCTCTCTCTCTCTCTCTCTCTTTCAGGCTAGCTGATGGCTGTCCTGGCAGGAGCTTGGCCTCTGGCCAAGCCCCATCTTTAATCTTTCTCTATTCACCTCTCTGACCTGTGTGGTATTAAATGTGGATCTCTGGACTGGTAAAAGCCTTCGGAAGGGTCCTTTGATCAGAGCTTAGCTGTGGCTAATGGAAAATTAATAAAGACTCATTCTGGCCACCTCATATCTCTACTTCGACTCCATCATCCCCCTCGTGGTATCTAAAACTTCTATCCTGTCTCTATCTTCCTAACTTAAAGCTTCTCTCCCCTCTGAGGAAGCTTTAGGAACTATGCCCCAAAGTTCATTAATCTGTATATACTCTTTTGACCCAGCAATACCAATTTGGGAAAGAAGTTTCTGCATTGAGTTCTTTACTCTGATGAAATCATAGAAATGACCCCTATAATTTGCATTTCTCTGATATTTTATAATATTGACAATTATTAAGTTTGTGATTTTTCTTTTAAATATTATCATTCCCTCACTCTATATTTTCCAAGTCTTATCAAACCTACTCCTCAACATTTCGCTTCCCTTCATTCCCAAGGACACCACTCTACCTCTCTTATCATTCTCCTCTGAACTATTACGATTGCCTTCACAATGGTCCTCTGCCTCCAGTCCCTGCCATTCTCTACCTATCCATCTATCAAAGGAACTCCCTTGACCCTTTACAGTAAACTTCAGTGACTATCTACTGCCTCTCAGATGAAATTTAAGCCCTTTTTTTTTTTGGCTTTTAAACACTTCCCACTCAGTTTACCTTTTAGGCATTATACATGACTTCTTCCTACACACTTTGCAGTACAGCCATATATGTCTACTTGATGTTTCCTCTGATGTACCATCTTTTATACCTGTACATTTGCATATGCTGTCCCAGTGTTGATTCTGTTGCCAAGGCCTCTTGATTTCACTCTTGCAACATCTCATACGGTCCCATCCCCTCATACCTAGACTATTGAAATAGCCTAATGGTTGGTCTGCCTGCCACAAGTCTCTCCCCATTCCAGTCCATCTTCAATTCATTTGCCAAACAGATTTTCCTAAAGGGGGTGATGGGTCACACTCAGCACTTAATGGGGGGTGGGACATGGCACGCAGTCTGGGTGGAATGGGGACGGGGCCCAGCACTCCATCTCTAAAAGATTCACCATTACTGCTATATAGTTATTTTCATGTTGTCTCCCCCATTAGAGACTGAGCTCTTTGAAGGTAATGACAGCTTTTTGCTTCCTTTTGTATCCTGGACACTTTTCTCAGGCCCTGTATATATCTAATACAAAATCTTCATAAGAGTTAATTACTTGATTCAAGAGCTTCTTCATTAAGGCTATTATATATTTTAACAAGTAATATTGAAGTTGACCATATTTTTGCCAGTGAGTAAAAAGCATTTATTAAGAGTTTATTATGTGCCAAACACTGTGCCAAGCACTGAAATATACAAATAAAAAGGTGAGATGGTTCCTGGTCTTAAGGACCTCACACTTTAATTGGAAAAAAAAGCAAATAAAATAAAGTTTTCTCCATTTTTTTACACTGACCTTAAACACCAAATAAATTGAGTGTTTTCATATATATTGTAGTGTATAAGAAGAGGATTCTACAAGAAACTACAAATCTGCCAGATTGTTTTAAAGTATTTAATAAATTCATCATATAACTTTCAAAGCTATCTTGCTTGTCTGTGATCCTGTCTGGCCTTCCTTCTATCCTCTTCTCTTTTTAAGGAAGAATCCATTGCCAGGTCTTGGTCCTCTCATTTTCTCCTACCCCAGTGGAAAAGAAAAAAATCCCTATAAAAATACATTGTTTCTCTCTCTTTTAAATATTTCCATTTTTGTTGTTGCCTTATCTTGAGACTATGACTGCTATCTTTTTTATTTTCTGAGTTCAGTTGAAGTATAATGGATATTGCTCCAGCCCCCTACTTTACTTTTGTGTAAAACTAGGTAGTGCAGTGGAACCAGGCCTGGAGTCAGGAAGACTCATCTTCAGAGTTCAAATTTGGTCTCAAGTGCTTTTTGGCTGTGTGACCCTGAGCAAGTCAATTAATCCTGTTTGCTGCAATTTCCTCATCTGAAAAATGAGCAAAAAAAAGGAGAAAAAAATGGCAAATCACTCTAGTATCCCTGTCAAGAAAACCCTAAATGGGATAACAAAGATCAGACATGACTAAAAACTGACCAACAACAAAAGCTTTATTTAAAGTATATTTTTTTTAAACATATTGTTAGATTTTGCTGTTCTTTTCTATTTTATAAATGGGTTCATATCATTCACATTTACAGTTATGATCCTTGTGTTTTTCCTCCATTCTATTAGGATGTTCTGTTTTCTTGCATTGTTCTCCAATCTGTCTTTACAAAGAAGAAGGTGGTGAGAGAATTGTGCTCAGCACTAATGACATATGCTTGATACAATCTGATTTCTCCCCTCCCTTTCTTTTCTTCCTCTCATCTATACCCCAGATACAGGTTCTTAACCTTTCCTTCTACCTTCTTAAGCCTCTCTTTATAATATACCTTATGACTAGTCTCTCTCTGTAAGTCCATTTTCCTTCCCTCTTATCCTATCCCTTTCCCTTTATTATAAGAGAGAGAAGGTTAGAGCAAGTTTGTAGAAGCATGAGACTAACAGGGAGAGAATTATAGAATGGAAAAGTAAGGGAGAGACAGTTAACTGAGGTTTAAGGGGTTTTCTCTGGGTTTGACCTGGAAGGACAGGCCGCTTTTCCTTAGTGACTGATACTACCCTATACAACCCTGAATTCCCTATCCTGTCTTGCTGTCCGGCTGCCCTTCTACTTTGCTGATCTGTTTTATCTACTGCAGTTCCTGGTGTTCCTGAACCAAATGGCATCTGATTGTGAGACTAGGCCTGGGTCCTTTTGCATCTAGGACCTTCCCTGGATATCAGGCTTACACAGACCCTTTCCTTAAAACCAGCTAAGGGGGGGGGGGGGGGTAATTTAGCTTAGCCAAGAACAGGAACTGGGGGGATTTTAGGCAGTGAGGAGAGGATTAATATAGGAAAAGATCTCTGTGAAGAAATATTTGATCCTGGGGTATTAGTTAGACAAATTAGCTTTAGTTTATCCCGTACCCTTCTACCTTATTTCTTTTATTAAACCTACTTCCCATTTCACTGAGACTGTGTGTGTCATCTTAGAGTCAGGCTCAGCCTGCACTGGGCTCTGTTGGCCTTCCCAAACCTGTTAATCTTCTGATACTGGCCCAAACCTATCCATCTGGTCCCAACCCCTAAATCACCCTCCTAACATCTTCTAAGTCCCTGCTATTTCCCTGTTGAGTTTAATGTATTCTTGCATTAGGAGATACAGACAGATAAACACTGTATGTGTGTTTTATAGATGAAAGTGAGTTTCAAATGACACCTGCTTTCCCCTCTCTCCTGAGGAATCATTTATTTGTGCACCTCAATTATGTGTGATACAATTTCCCTCATCTTTTTTTTTCCTTCTGTTAAGATAATCAAAACATAACAAAACCATTACTAGGCCCTCTGTCTTATTTAACTCTGTGGCCTCTGGTGACAGTAGGATTCTGAGGGAAAATTTGTTTCTTCTTCTTCTTCCTATTAAAATATAAACCCAGGGGCTGCTGGGTAGCTCAGTGGATTGAGAGCCAGACCTGGAGACAAGAGGTCCTAGGTTCAAATCTGGCCTCAGACACTTCCCAGCTATGTGACCCTGGGCAAGTCACTTAACCCCCATTGCCTAGCCCTTACCATTCTTCTGCCTTGGAACCAAACACAGTATTGATTCCAAGAGGGAAGGGAAGGGTTAAAAAAAAAATAAACCCTTTTCCATGTATAGTCAGTTAATCCACCAGTCAACTGGTTTATTAAATATTTATCATGAGTTAGGCACTATACCTGGCATTGGGTATACAGATTCAAAGAATGAAGCCATCCCTATTTGCAGTGAATGAATTTACATTCTAAAGGTAAACAAAAATGGATGGATGCCAAGTAGTGCCAGCCTGTGCAAATGGTGCCTGAACTGCATTTTAAAGGAAAAGAGACTTTGTAAAGCAAAGGGAAGGAGGAAGTGCATTCCAAGCATATGGGATATAAGTGCCAGGGCCAGAAGACGGGAGATAGAGTATTGTTTTTGAGAAACAGAGAAAGCCAGTTTAGCTAAATTGCTGAGTGCAGGAAGGAAAGTAATATTCAGTGAGGCTAGAAAGATAGGTTTAGAACAGATTGTGTAGGGCTTTAACAGCTAAACAGAAAAGAGATTATAATTTGAGGCAATAGGGAGCCACTGGACCAGGCTGAGTATAGAAGTCACATAGTTGTTTCTATACTTAAGGAAAATCCCTTTAGCAGGAATGTATAAGGTGGACTGGAGTGGGAAGGAACATGAGGCAGGAAGACCAATGGAGAAGTTTGTGGCAATAATCTAGGCAAGGCATGATGATAACTTGAACTAAAGGTGGTAGTTGTAAGAGTAGAGAGTAGAGCTTCTTTTTGTGTGTTATCTTCCTCCATTCAATGGTAAATTCCATCAGGGCTGAGACTGTCTTATCTTTTTCTTATTTGCATGTGTATTTAGAAAAAGATATTAGGATTGGATCAGGAAATTGTTGAGGTTACCAAGAAAAGGAATAAAGAAAGAAGAATCTTAGGGAATACCCACAGAATATAGATTATAAACTGTCAAAAGTGACTGAGCAGACAGATAGGAAGTGAACCAGGAAACAGTTAATATAACAAAAATCCATAAAGGAAAAAAATATCTAGGAAGAAAGGGTGATCAGCCATGACAGATGCAGCAAATTGGTTGAGGATAAAAACTGAGAAAAGACCATTAGCTTTGACAGTTAACTTCTAGAGATTATTTTAGGTTATGAGAGTTAGAAACTAGATTGCAGTGTTAGAGAGTGAAGGCAATATGGAGGAAATGAATAAAGACAACTTATTCTAGGAATTTGACTTAAAGGAAAGATTGAGGACTGGTAGGATCTAGTGAAGATTTTGTAAAGATGGGGAAAACTTGTGCATATTTCAAGGCATTAAGAAAGGAATCATTAGAAAGAGGTTGAAGATTTGTAAGAATAGGGGAATGACTGAGGGTGTGATCTCCTGGAGAAAAACCAGAGAAGAGGGGATCAAGTACAAAAGTAAAGAGATTGTTCTTAGAAACAAGGGGTTCCTCTTTGTCATAGTAGGGATTTTGAGGTGAAAAGAAGAGGGAACTCTTGTTAAATGACCTCAATTTTTTTTTCAGTACAGTAAGAAACAAAGTGTTCAGCTCAGGTACAGGACAATGTAGAGGAAATATGGACCTGAGAAGGAATGAAAAGTTTTAGAAAACCTTTGGGAAATGAGACAGGGGTCAAGGAGAAATAAAAGGACTACCTTGCTGCAGTAGGGACCCAGTTGAAGCTAGATACTTGATTTGTAATGTATCCAGCCTGTTCCATAGTGAGACTTCCCCCAAATTGATTCAGTGACTTGTGAGTAGGAACAGAAGAGACAGATGGAGGGCATCTGTAAACTAAGGCTAAGTCTTGGTGAGAAAAGAGCAATAATAGGACAAGGGAACCAGAGATTCAAGGCCAGGAGACAATGTAATCTCTTCCAAAAGCACTTTACCTTGTTACGTTTCACTGTATTTTTGCATTTCATAGTTTCTCCTCAACTGGTGTTTTTAGCAGGAAACTCTTGTTCTTCTGTACTTGAATTTTCTCTTCCATTATTATTATTGAGACTTTAAAGTATAGCAGTGATTCTTGGATTTTTTTTTTTTCCTCTTAAACTTGTTTTCCAGGTCAGTTGTTTTGATGTGTGAGATAACTTGCATCTTCTTCTGTTTTTTTTTCCCAGTCTTTTGACTTTATTTTAATTTTTTTCATCTCATTGCCTCAGTTCCTGTTTGAGCCATTCAATCTTCAGAAAGTCTGTTACTTATATGTTATTAATTTCCTTATAAGCTAGAGCTCTCATTTAATTTATAATGTAATTTTAAATTTTATTTATTCCAGCAATGCTGGACTTTGATTCTTAACCTTGTGACTAAGTTGAGCTTTGCTTTGAAAAGGCTTTGCTTGTAGAGATGGAGTTATTTTCTTCTTTTAGATTTATGTTGTAGATGTCTGTGCTTTGAGAAGCATAAAATGTAAACCTTTCCAGAAAGAAAAAAAAAATATATTTTCCTAATGTGGTTCTATTTTTTCTTTACTTTTTATAGCTAAAAGTTCAGCCATACTAAATGATCATATTTTTTAATGGATAAGACTATTTTGACAATATATTGACACATATGTCTTTTTATTTTTTTAAAAAGTATACTTATGATTAAGAAAATTTAGCTGTCATTTATTTTATAAAATGATGATCACTTTGAGAAAAATGAAGCAATGTAAATGTTACCCACAGATAGTTCTAAGGAATTACAAATTTGTGGTAAGGTCTGAACTCACTTTAAGGAAATGTTGAATGATTGCTTATAACTTTAATTATTTCTAAGTGCTTTGTTAATTTAAGTTCTATAGTTTATGATTTTGGCATTAGTAAGACTCAAATATGAAAGACAGAAATTTTACATTTTTCTACAACCCAGTTTTTCCACACATGGAAATTATAAGGTGGTTTTGGTGTGGGCTGATCATATAGGATAATTTTAAGTAGTTTATGTCTAATGAGGGTACAAGAAGAATATTTAGGAAGTTAAAATAGTAGTCCACTCTTTAGATGTAAAGATTGGAAACAATGATATTTGAGATTAAAAACAAGCATTTGAAAATGAAAGAAAAAACATGTAGCCCACAAAGTATGGCTTATTTTCTGGGAAATGTCTGGATATTCTTATAGTATTTGATTTCGTTTTCATAAAACTCATACTAAGAATAAATAACATGTAAGTAACATGACCACAATGTAAAGATTTTTCTGAAACTCCAGTATTCAAGAATTTTTTTTTAAATCCTTACCTTCCATCTTTGAATTAATACTTGGTATTGGTTCCAAGGCAGAAGAATGGTATGGGCTAGTCCAGTGATGGTGAACCTTTTAAGAGATGGAGTGCTAAGTCCTATGCCCCCTCCCCAGACTGAGTGCCTTGTCCACCCCACCCCACCCCAGAGACCATATGTCATGCCCCTTCTCCCCACCAAGTGCTAGGTGCACCCCATTTTCCCCTTTACCTCCACACAGGAAAGGGAGGAAGCACTCTCATTGGGCTGCTGGGCAGAGGAGCAAGCAAAGTGAGGAATGTCCTCAACAAGTGTAGAGGCAGGAGGGGAGTGACCCAAGCGCTCTTCTCCCCTCCAGTTCTGCCACCTGGGAGCCACCCACATTACCCTCTGTGCACTCTCATTGGCTGCTGAGCAGAGGGATAGGGATTGTGAAATACTGTCATATTGAGAGGGGGAGGAAAGCAGCTCCTCCCAAGACCCTCTGTTTAACTCTAGCTGGGGGATGTCGGGGACAGGGTGCAGCTGCATGCCTACAGAGTGCCTTATGTGCCATCTTGGGCACTCGTGCCAAAGGTTTGCCATCTCTGGGCTAGGCAGTGGGGGTTAAGTGAGTGACTTGCTCAGGGTCACACAGCTTGGAAGTGTCTGAGATCAGATTTGAACCTAAGGCTTCCCCTTTCTAGGCCTGGCTCTCAATCCACTAAGCCACCCAGCTGCCCCCAGAACTTTTATTTTTTTTTAATAGTGATAAAACTTACTTTGTATATAGAAAGTACAGGTGTTTTAGTAGCTCAAGTTGTCACCTGTTACTACCACTGATGGACATAATCATACTTGTTCTAGGTAGTTGTAGATATTGCCCTAAAATAATATACTTTGTCCTGTTATATATAAAAAACAAAGTTCTAAATTTCATGGTACAAAGTTTTTTAATATTCAGACAAATGAGCAAAGGGAGGCAGGGCCCTGGTCACTGGGAGAAACCAGGTGTCTACTAAAAGAAATCAGGCTATATGCATCTGATAAGAATACATATTGACTCACTGAAATTATATTTTTAAACCAAAGAAAAAGTAAACTATTTGTCCTGTGCTTATTTTCAGATTTGATCTTTTGATTTTCCCTTTTGGTTTGGTCTATCTTGCTTTTCATGGCTTTCAGCAGGTCAATTCTGATCTCCAATTTGCTTATTACTTCATTTGGTTGCTGTGCCTCTTTTTCAATATGTGCAGTTTTGTCTTTTAAACTGTTATTTTCTTTTTGTATTACTTTCATTTCTTTTTCCCCACTTTTCTCCCTGTTTTTCTTCTTACTTGGTTCTTGAATTCCTTTTTTAATTCCTCGAGAGCTTTGTTACAAGGGAATCACTTTAAAAGACTGATATATATTAATTTAAGGTCGCCAAGGAATCAGCTATGTAATTCCTAAATGAAAAACTCAAGTCAGCCGTCAGCCTTTTTTGGAGTTTAATTACAATAGGAGCAAGAAAGGAATTAGAGATATATAGAGAGAGAGAAAAGGGGAGAGAAGGGAATAGGGCTTAAATACCCCTTCTGTTTAGGCTGGGCCAAAAGGCCCAAGCCCTTAGATAGCTGGGGCAAAGAAAAGAGATCAGTCCCTTTCACTCACGTGTCCAAAATGGAGAAACAGTCTCAGAGGCCCCCACCTTCCGCTTCCTTCAGAGCAAGCTTCCTCAGAGCCCAGGAACCACACCTACCAAAAACTCAATCCTCTCTCTCGAGTCTCCAGACCCTCCTATCTTTAAGGACACCATCCAAGTTGCCTCCCCTCAGTCCTCACATCTACCAATCACTCTTCATCAATTTCCCTGTCAATGGAGGCTCTCGCTTAACCCAGGACCGCCCAGAGGTTTCTGGCTTTTGCACATGTCTGTTGAAGGTCATATTTTCCAAATGATTAAATCTATACTCCTTTGCTACAGCCCTTTCTAAATCCTGTTAACTTGAGTATGGTAGAGATTGGAATAATTAAATTTTGATCTAGGCTGCAGCCCTTACTCAATCCTATTAGGACTGAATAGGGTGGAGTATCTCCATTGTATCAATTCTAAAATCAATCAAGACTCAAAGAAATTCCTGTTCTATGCTCAAGCATAGGTCAAAGTCCTTTCCATTGTTCAGCAAAGGGTTTTTGTCCTAAAGTAATCTTAAGAAGGGAAGAGAAGGAACCTCCCATGCCAATGGAGTTCCCATTCCAATAGACTATCAGTAAGAAATTTTCCAAGTATGAAATATCCCAATGGTGAAATTTCCAACATTTATAAGTCTAAGGAATTTTGAGGTTTACAGCTTGAGACCAATTTCCATTTCTTTTGGAAAGTTTGGATGTGTTTACTTGTCACTCTCTACTGTTGCTTCTGTAATTTGTCTTTTTCTCCATAGAAATTATCCAAAGTCAAAAGCTTTTTTTGCTGCTGCTTATTCTTTTTGCCAATAGTTGATTGGGGTTCCTGCATGTTGATAGCTTTCTTAGCTTCTATCTTGCAGGACTTTGCCTTGATAGTATCTTCCTTTCCCATCCAGTAGCCCAAGTAAAGGCAAGTAATGTGGTGTTCTTTGTGTAGAGCACTTTAAAGCATTTTGCCCAGAGGCTATCTTTCCAGCCCCTGCTGCCTAGGCTGTGTCCAGCCTTGTTTGTGCCCAAGCTTCATGCCCTGCTGCCCAGGCTCTGCATCCTCTAGTCTTGGATTGGCGAGCTTCAGCCTCAGGTCTCAAGTCTCCTTGCCAAGGCCTTGCACTGCCCTCAGGGGTAAGTCTGTGGTACTTTCAGCCAACCCTTTGAGAATTTAGAGCTTGCAGGGCTCTCATTCTGATTCTGACAGTTGATAGTGTGGGGGAGGGGTGATCAGCTTGTGCTTTGATAAGTGCAATTTTAACCTCTCAGAGCATGGAAATCCCCAAACACTGCCTACTTTTAAGGCTGTGTCCTGTGGGAGAGCCTCTTTGCTTGTCCAATTTTGATTTCTGTCTTTTTGAGACACTTTGTAATGATCGGTTAGAAGGAGATTCAGAAGGCTTCTGCTGCTACACTGCCATCTTAGCTCTGCCTGTCCTATGCTTCTACATCTGTTTTTTTAAAAGAATACCCATATGTAAAACATGTTCATAGCAACTTTATTTATGAGGACAAAAAGCTGTAAATAAAATATGTGCTCCTGCTGGGTTTGTACTCCAAAGAGATAATAAGGAAAAAGACTTGTACAAGAATATTCATAGCTGCGCTCTTTGTGGTAGCCAAAAATTGGAAAATGTGGAGATGCCCTTCAATTGCGGAATGGCTGAACAAATTGTGGTATATGTTGGTGATAGAATACTATTGTGCTAAAAGGAATAATAAAGTGGAGGAATTCCATGTAGACTGGAACAACCTCCAGGAAGTGATGCAGAGCAAGAGGAGCAGAACCAGGAGAACATTGTACACAGAAACTGATACACTGTGGTACAATCAAAGGTAATGGACTTCTCCATTAGGGTCAATGCAGTGTCCCTGAACAATCTGCAGGGATCTAAAAAACACTATCTACAAGCAGAGGATAAACTGTGGTAGTAAAAACACGGAGAAAAAGCAACTGCTTGACTACAGGAGTTGAAGGGATATGACCGAGGAGAGACTCTAAATGAACACTCTAATGTAAATACCAACAACATGGAAATGGGTTTGAATCAAGGACACGTGTGATACTCAGTGGAATCGTGCGTCGGCTATGGGGGGGGGGGGGGAGAAAAGAAAATGATCTTTGTTTCCAATGAACAATGTTTGGAAATGACCAAATAAAATAATGTCCGATAAAAAATAAATAAATAAATAAACGAAATAAAATATGTGCTCAGTGATAAGGGAATGTTTGGAATAATATGACATACAAATGAAATATTTACCATGATATACGGAATAATTGTAAAGAATGTAGGGAAACATAGAAAGACTTATTTGAAGTGATATAGAGTGAAGAAACTAAGACCAAAAGAGCAATATAGATGATAATTATTATGTCATAAATAAAATCAAGATGAAATACAATAGAATGTTGTCTGGTCAAATAAAATGATTGGCATTGGCACCATACTGTCAAAGTTAAAGATTTCCCTCCCTTCAGTTAAGGTTCTGTTTAAAAGTTAATATCTCACAAAGTCTTATATGCCTTTTTAAGAAAATACAGCAACAAGCCTATTTTTATATATGTATACATATATATGTCATAACTACATCATATATTTGATTAACGACCACAGTGAAATGAACATATCACAATGTTACCAAACTTTCTTCAAGAAGTCATGTAATCTAATAGATATTGATTTGGTTCTTTTATGATTTTTCAGTATTGTATGTATTCATTTCAATTCAGCAGATATTTATATGTCTACTTTGAGGAATGCCCTATGCTAAGCACTAGGTAGGTTTAAAGATAAAAAATGATAGCCCCTGGCCCTGAAGCAAGTAGCTTTGGATTTTAACCAATAAAGAATATGAGGCCATTTCTCCAAGAATAACATTGTTTATTAATGGGAGCATACAATTCCCATGAAGAAAAAAATAGTTCTTTTTCACTAGTTTCTTTCCACAAGAAAAAATGTGAATTTTGCCCCCTGCTTATAAGGAGAGTGGGTCTTCTTTCTAATTGACCTTATAATTCAAAGTTTAGATCTCCCCTGACTGTCCTCATTGCTGGATATTTCAAAAGAGGAAATGGACTTACAGACCTCAGTTCCTCCCTCATTATCATCACAGAGAAGGCTGGTCTTTGCCTTATGCCAGAAGACCTCCTTGTGCCCCCGCCCCCCAGTCATGTGACTAACCTAGCTACTTTCAAAATGAGTCAAAGTTCATAATGGCTGATCTTAACAAAAGAAAGACAGTCCCAACCCACTTTGTCTGAGGGAGATTGGAAGCCTTGAGGCAGATTGTTTCAGCCTGTTCTTGGGGGGAGCTAAGGGGAAAATGATTTCATATAAATATCACAATTCAATATTAATTTTCCTCAGGCATTTACAGTCTAGTGTGGCAAAAGAGATGGATATATGGAGGGATGGATGGACACCTTAGGAGAGGTCAAAGAGAATTACCTGAAGAATTCAAGGAAGTTCTAGTTGGAGAAGATCAAAGAAAACTTCACAGGGAAGAAATGACACTTGAACTAGACCTTAAAGGGAAAGAAATAGCAGGGACCAAGGAGGGATGGTGGGAAGAATTTCAGGCAGGAGTGATAGTACAAAGTGATAGTTAAAAGAAGACAGGATAAGAGCAGAGAACAGTGAATAATACAGTATGACTACAAAAAGGGTTCTTGACCTTTTTGTTTATCATAGGCCCTTTTGACCATCTAGAAATGCTGATAAAACTACTATTTGGAATAATGTTTTTTAATACATAAAGTAAAATACATAATATCATGAAAGGAAACTAATTATATTAAAACAGTTATCAAAATATTAAAACAAACAAACAAAAAAAAGAAGTTTATAGACTCCAGGATAAGAATGCCTGGAGTTTATATAATAGATATTAAGCAGTAAATGTTAATAGGACTTTGATTCGAACAATTTTTTATATTTTTATTTTAAAAGAAAACTTTATTATGAGAAATGGTGCCATTTTTAGAAAGATTTTTTTTTTATTATTTGTATTCTTCAGGTTGTGTGGAGTGGAATTCTGGGGTGGCTCGTTCCCTCATGAATCCCTCTAATGAGTAGACAGGAGGCTTGATGCTGGCAGAGTTCACTTGGCTTTATTCAGAGGCATGGGGGATGGGGATGGGCAAGGGTGAGGGAACACTGCCTGGGGAGAGGCAGTATCCTGGAGGAGAGGGAGGGTGCAGCAGCCAAGGGAGGGAGAGAGAGAGAGAGAGAGAGAGAGGGAGAGTGGCTCCACCCTCAGAAATAGTGGGCACAGATGCCCAGATTTACTGAGAATTTATAGGATTACAATACAATGCTATCTCCTTTCCTGTCATCTTAGTGTTTGTACATTTCTTTATCTTGTCCTATCCTTTTTCCTCTATCCTTCTTAATCTTTCCCAATGCTTCTGAGTGTAACTTGGAATGTTATATTTCTTTATCTTGTCCTGTCCTCTGTCCTCCAATGTTTTCAAGCATATGGGCATATTCCTTAGGTTTGCAATTTCTCAGTTGAGTCAAATTTTGTTATAATATTCCTCAGGTAGCATTTAGTCAAGGTTATAACTTGTAAGTTTTGAGATTTCTCTCATAGAAATAAGGATACCCAAACTTCTTCCTAAAAGAAAAGGGGGTGGAGGGGCAGGTATCTCTTAGTCACTTTTGAAAAAGTATATCAAAGGCATATATATATATATATATATATATATATAAAGCTGCTTAGGGAAGGCTATTCTTCTCTTCAAAAGGAGAGATTGATATCTCCTAGTGGAGGGCACCTAACTAACCTCACTGTAATACAAAATCAATGTAAACTGGGGAATAATGCACAATTTCATCCCATACAAGGTGTAACATTATCAGTATTATTGTAATTATTAGAACTTCTTTTCACTGACAAAACCTATTCAGAATGGCTTTTGGTGGCATTTCCAAACCTTGGCCAGAGTTTGGACTAAATAAGCAGAGACGAATGAAGAAAGATATATCTTTTTCCACTTGACCAATTCTACTTTTTAAGAAGGTCTTGTCAGTGGATTTTTGTGCCTTTAAAAAGCCAATTGATTTATTCTGTTTTTTAAGGTATTAAATTTCTTTAGCATTTTTGGTGCCTCCTTTACCAAGTTCTTGAATCTTTTTTCGTGATTTCCCTGTATCACTCATTTCTTTTCTCAATTTTTCTTCTACCTCTCTTTCTATTTGTTTTTTTAGATCTATTTTTAGTTCCTCTAGTCATTCTGTTTAGGCTTGAGACAAATCTGTATTTTTCTTGGAGGCTTTGCATGCAGCAGTACTGGCTTTTTCATCTTCTGAGTTTATGTTTTGATCTTCCCTGTCACCAAAATAACTTTGTTGAGTTTCTTTTTTGCTATTGTTTGCTCATCATCTAGCCTTTTTCTTTCCTTTTAGCTTATAAAATTGTCATAATTGGACTCTGTAACTGTGGTTGAGAGCACTATTCCAAGCTTCAAGTTCTTTGTGCATTTGTCTTCAGAGCTATCTCTGAGAATCTCTTTAAGTTTTCAGTTCTTCCAAGATACTATGATACAGGACTTACGGGTAAGCATGGCAGCAGATTAGACGTGGCTTGCTTCCCCTCCTCAGACCCAACGATACAGATGACCTCAAAAGACCCCCAAAAAACCATCCTCATAAGAATGGAGGAACTCCATAGTAGGGTCAAGCACTGAAGGTACATGAGATCCAGGCATTTCCACAATATAAGGGAACGAAAAAGGCCCCACCCAAACCTGAGCTGACCTATCCTCCCCCAACACACCTACAGAGCCAGAGTTAAAGTCAGCATGCGCCAGAATCAACAAGTGAGGGAGGGGCACCCCAGGACTGAGCAAAGGTCAGCCCCAGGCCTGGGGAGCTAACTAAGACCACCAAAGACCTACCCCTGTGAGCAGTAACACCCGAAACCCCGGCAGGTCGGCAAGGGGAGCTCAGACCTCGGGCTCTCAGAACTAGCGTGCCATAATCAATGAGTATGCAAAGGACACCCCTGAAGTGAGCAAGGGGCACCTACAGGTCTTGGGAGTTAACTAAGACCACCAAGGACTTACCCCTGAGAGCAGTGACACCCGAAATGCCGGCAGGCAGGGGAGGGCAGACCCTGGGCTCCCTCCGAAGACAGCGCAGCTGAGGAGAATCGAGAAGTGGCCCGAGGCAAAAGCCTTGATCATTAGACCTATACACAGAGAGCCAAACATCCTCACTCAGATTTCTGACTGGAAAGGGGAGAAAAAAACCATAGAGATGGCAAACAGTGCCCAGAATCAATATCCCAACACCAAGAAAAGCAAGAAGAAGGGGTTGACTTTGGATACTTTTTACGGAGGAAAAATACAGAATACAGAGGAAATAGCAAAAGAGGAAACCCAAATAAATGCTCCAAAACCTTCCAAAAGAAATGGAAATTGTCCACAAGCTCTTGAAGAATTTAAATTGGAAGTTATCAAAAAGATGGAAACCTTCTGGCAAGAAAAATGGGAAATAATGCAAAGGAATTTCAACAGTCTGAGGGACAAAAACACCCAATTAGAGAAACAGCTAGAAGCTTCAAAAAGCAGGGCAGACCAAACTGAAAAGGAAAACCAGTCTTTAAAGGTCAGAATCAGGCAACTGGAAGACAATAATCTTGCAAAAGAGCCAGAATTAATAAAGCAAAGTCAAAAGACTAAGAAATTAGAAGATAACATAAAATATCTCACTGACAAGGTGACAGACCTGGAAAACAGAGGAAGGAGAGACAATCTGAGAATCATTGGTCTACCTGAAAAGCCAGAAATAAACAGAAATCTTGATATCATAATACAAGATATCATCCAAGAAAACTACCCTGAGGTTCTAGAATAAGGGGGCAAAATAGGCATTGAAAGAGTTCATAGAAGACCCTCTACACTAAATCCCCAAAAGATAACTCCCAGGAATGTAATTTCCAAATTCCAAAGCTTTCAAGCAAAAGAAAAAAATCCTACAAGAAGCCAAAAAGAGACAATTTAGATATAAAGGAATGCCAATAGGATCACACAAGACCTTGAAACTTCCACACTGAATGACCGCAAGGCCTGGAACATGATATTCAGAAAGGCAAGAGAACTGGGTCTTCAACCAAGAATCACCTTTCCATCAAAACTGACTATGTACTTCCAGGGGAAAGTATGGGCATTCAACAAAATAAAAGATTTCCAAGTGTTTGTAAAGAAAAGACCAGAACTCTGTGGAAAGTTTGACATCCAAACACAAAGAGCAAGAGAAACATGAAAAGGTAAATATGAAGGAAAGGGAAAAGGAGAAAAATGTTATCTTTTTCTGTTCTTCAAACTCTCTTCTATAAGGACTACATTTATATCAAATTATATATATGAATATGTGGGGGAAATGTAATGTGTAACTCTCAAAAATTGTATGCATTATTAGAGTAATTAGAAGATTCACTCATAGGGAAAGATTGGGGCATTAAGACAATATGGAGAAAGGGGGGGAGAAAGAATAAGGGAGGGGGAAATTGTTGATGGTACTAAGATATACTTGAAGAAATAGAAAAAAATTAAATAGAATAATCTTTCTTGCACAAAGATACACATGGGAAGGGGAGGGGAAGAATTCTCCTACAAGAAGAAGAGGAAGAGAGTGCTAATTGGTATTACTTAAACCTTACTCTCAGTGAAATCAACTCTGAGAGGGAAGAGCATCTAGATCCATTGGGATCTTGAATTCTATCTTATCCAACTGGGTAAGGGAGAAGGGAAAATTAAGGAGGGGTAGGGGGGAGGGAGTATAAAAAGGGAGGGAAGGAGAGGGGGGAGGGAAGTTAACAGACCCTTAAAAACAAACAAGAAGGGAACAAAAAGGGAGGGGCTAGAAAGGGAAGCATATCAAGGGAGGGTACTAGGGGAACTGATTTAAAGTAAATCACTGGTTTAAAAGGTTATAGCAAAAGAAGAAAAGTCAGAATTAGGGGGGGGGGGTATCAAAATGCCAGGGGATTCACAAGTGACAATCATAACTTTGAACGTGAATGGGATGAACTCACCCATTAAACGTAGATGAATAGGAGAGTGGAATAGAATCCAAAACCCTACCACATGTTGTCTTCAAGAAACACACATGAGGTGGGTAGATACTCACAAGGTCAGAATCAAAGGTTGGGCCTCAACTGATAGAAAGAAGGCAGAAGTTGTAATCATGATATCTGACAAAGCCAAAGCAAAAATAGACCTGATTAAAAGGGACAGGGAAGGTAAATACATCCTGTTAAAAGGGAGTATAGACAATGAGAAAATATCACTAATCAACCTGTATGCACCAAATGGTGTAGCACCCAAATTTCTAATGGAGAAACTAGGAGAATTGAAGAAGGAAATAGACAGCAAAACTATATTAGTGGGAGACTTGAACCAACCACTATCAAATTTAGATAAATCAAATAAAAAAATAAGTAAGAAAAAGGTAAAAGAAGTGAATGAAATCTTAGAAAAATTGGAGTTAATAGACATATGGAGAAAAATAAATAGGGCAAAAAGGAATACACCTTCTTCTAAGCAACACATGCCACATTCACAAAGATTGACCATACACTAGGTCATCAAAACATGGCATACAAATGCAGAAAAGCAGAAATAATAAATGCAACCTTTTCAGATCATAAGGCAATAAAAATAATGATCAGTAAGAGTACATGGAGAGCCAAATCAAAAATTAATTGGAAATTAAATAATATGATAGTCCAAAATTGGTTAGTTAGAGAACAAATCATAGAAACAATTAACAATTTCATTGAAGAAAATAACAACGGTGAGACATCCTTTCAAACCTTATGGGATGCATCCAAAACAGTAATCAGAGGAAAATTCATATCCTTGAGTGCATATATTAACAAATTAGGGAGGGCAGAGGTCAAGGAATTGGAAATGCAAATAAAAAAACTTGAAAACAAACAAATTAAAAACCCCCAGAAGAAAACCAAATTAGAGATACTAAAAATTAAGGGAGAAATTAATAAAATCGAAAGTGATAGAACTATAGAACTAATAAATAAGACTAGAAACTGGTACTTTGAAAAAAAACAAACAAAATAGACAAAGTACTGGTCAATCTAATTAAAAAAGGGAAAGAAGAAAAGCAAATTAACAGCATCATAGATGAAAAGGGAGACCTCACCAAATTCCTTTTATGACAGAAATATGGTACTGATTCCAAAGCCAGGCAGGTCAAAAACGGAGAAAGAAAACTACAGACCAGTCTCTAATGAACATAGATGCAAAAATCTTAAACAGGATACTAGCAAAAAGACTCCAGCAAGTGATCAGGAGGGTCATTTACTATGATCAAGTAGGATTTATACCAGGAATGCAAGGATGGTTCAATATTAGGAAAACCATCCACATAATTGACCATATCAACAAGCAAACCAACAAAAACCACATGATTATCTCAATAGACGCAGAAAAAGCCTTTGATAAAATACAACACCATTCCCATTAAAAACACTAGAAAGCATAGGAATAGAAGGATCTTTCCTAAAAATAATAAACAGTATATATCTAAAACCATCAATTAATATCATCTGCAATGGGGATAAACTAGATGCATTCCCAGTAAGATCAGGAGTGAAACAAGGATGCCCATTATCACCTCTATTATTTAACATTGTACTAGAAACACTAGCAGTAGCAATTAGAGAAGAAAAAGAAATTGAAGGTATTAAAATTGGCATGGAGGAGACCAAGCTATCACTCTTTGCGAATGATATGATGGTCTACTTAAAAAATTCTAGAGAATCAACTAAAAAACTAGTGGAAATAATCAACAACTTAAGCAAAGTAGCAGGATACAAAATAAGCCCACTTAAGTCATCAGCATTTTTATATATCTCCAACATATCATAGCAGCAGGAAATAGAAAGAGAAATCCCATTCAAAATCACCTTAGACAATATAAAATACTTAGGAATCTATCTGCCAAGACAAACACAGGAACTATATGAACCCAACTACAAAACACTCTACACACCACTAAAACTAGATCTGAGCAATTGGAAAAACATTAACTGCTCATGGGCAGGATGAGCTAACATAATAAAAATGACTATCCTACCCAAACTTATATATTTATTTAGTGCCATCCCCATCGAACTCCCAAAAAACTTCTTTATGGAATTAGAAAAACATGGAATTGGAAGAACAAATGATCAAGGATATCCAGGGAAATAATGAAAAAAATGTGAAGGAAAGCGGCCTTGCAATCCCAGATCTCAAACTATATTATAAAGCATTGGTTATCAAAACAATTTGGTACTGGCTAAGAGACAGAAAGGAGGATCAGTGGAATAGAAGTGGGGTAAGAGACCTCAGCAAAACAGTCTATGACAAATCTAAAGACACCAGCTTTTGGGGAAAAAGTCAACTATTTGATAAAAATTGCTGGGAAAATTGGAAAATAGTGTGGGAGAGATTAGGCTTGGCCCAACACCTCACACCCTACACCAAGATAAACTCAGAATGGGTAAATGACCTGAACATAAAGAAGGAAACTATAAGTAAATTAGGTGAACACAGAATCGTATATTTGTCAGACCTTTGGGAAGGGAAAGATTTTAAAACCAAGCAAGACTTAGAAAGAGTCACAAAATGTAAAATAAATAATTTTCACTACATCAAATTAAAAAGTTTCTGTACAAGCAAAACCAATGTAACCAAAATCAGAAGGTAAATAACAAACTGGGAAACAGTCTTCATAACAAAAAACTCCAACAAAGGTCTAATTACTCAAATTTATAAAGAGCTAAACCAATTGTACAAAAAATCAAGCCATTCTCCAATTGATAAATGGGCAAGGGACACGAATAGGCAATTTTCGTTTAAAGAAATCAAAACTATTAATAAGCACATGAAGAAGTGTTCTACATCTCTTATAATCAGAGAGATGCAAATCAAAACAACTCTGAGGTATCACCTCACACCTAGCAGATTGGCTAACATGACAGCAAAGGAAAGTAATGAATGCTGGAGGGGATGTGGCAAAGTGGGGACATTAATTAGTTGCTGGTGAAGTTGTGAATTGATCTAACCATTCTGGAGGGCAATTTGGAACTATGCCCAAAGGGTGATAAAAGACTGTCTGCCCTTTGATCCAGCCATAGCACTGCTGGGCTTGTACCCCAAAGAGACAATAAGGAAAAAGGCTTGTACAAAAATATTCATAGCTGCGCTCTTTGTGGTGGCAAAAAAATTGGAAAATGAGGGGATGCCCATGAATTGGGGAATGGCTGAACAAATTGTGGTATATGTTGGTGATGGAATACTACTGTGCTAAAAGGAATAATAAAGTGGAGGAATTCCATGGAGACTAGAACGACCTCCAGGAAGTGATGCAGAGCGAGAGGAGCAGAACCAGGAGAACATTGTACACAGAAATTGACACATTGTGGTACAATCGAAGGTAATGAACTGGTGGTAATGCAGTGACCCTGAACAACCTAGAGGGGTACAGGAGAAAAAACACTATCCACAAGCAGAGGAAAAACTGTGGGAATAAAAACACTAAAGGAAAACTACAATTTAATGACATGGGTCAAAGGAGATATGAATGGGGAAATAGACTCCAAATGAGCACCCTCTTGCAAATACCAACAAAATGGAAAGAGGTTCTGATCAAGAACACAGGTAATACCCAGTCATACTGCACATCAGCTTTGGGAGAGGTGGGGGAGGGGAGGGAGGGAAATAAAATTATTTTTGTAACCAAGGAATAATGTATGAAATAAATAATGATGAAAAGATAGTATGATATAAGAAGAGGTGTATTTAATACTCTCCTGGCCTGTGCTCTGATCTGTGAGCAACTCCACCTTGGAACTATGACTGGGGTCTCCCCTGTGGCCCCAAGCACTAGTGCTTCTCCTCACCCTGCGATCGCCACTGAGGACTGCAACCTGGATCTGTGTATGGGCAGTGCAACAAGAGTCTTAATACCCAGAGCTAGCAAAAGGAGCCCTAAAATCTCCTTCTAAGTAGTTATCTGACACCCTTCCCCCCCCATAGTATCTGTGATTGAGATCTTGAAAAGCCTTTGCTGCTGATATAGTGACCCCAAGTCCTGTTGCCTTCGAGGGGCCTGCTTTGGTGTACTTTGCCTTCCACTTCTTCCCCAATGCACTAGATCTTTCATGCCAGACTTTTAAATTATTTCGGACTGAAAAATTATTTTACCCCATCTTTTTTGTGGGTTATGCTGCTCCATTATTCATTTGAGACATTATATCATGGTTTTTTGGAGAGGTAATTTGATAGAAATCAGGTGAGTTTCTATCTTCTCCACCATCCAGTAACTGTTCTCAAGAAGGGAAAATGTTTTAATTTTTTACTAAACCAGATTTTTCTTTTCCTGTCATTGTCAAGTCATTATTCTTGACTGCCTTCACACTTCTTCCATCAGAGAAAATTACTAACACATAGTTGCCTATACCCCAGTCTCCAATTCCTTGCAAAAAATTTTCTTTGCCTCATTAACCTCAAAATAGAATGCTTTTGGTTTTATAAAGTTGTAGTTTCTATTGTTTGAGCATTTACATTTCCCTTTGCATTTTCTCATTTCTCATGTCCCCTTCATATTTCCCTGAGTGCCTTCTAATCTTTCTCCTCATGTCTCTAGGCTTATTCTCCCCATATCTGCTGCCCACCACTGCCAAAGCAGTCCTCTTAAAATATTTTTATGATATCATTTCCCATTGCCATTACAGACTAGGCACAAAAACTAAGAATGGGTTTTGGGAGTCATTGAATATTTATGAATGAAAATGTATGATGTGCCTACCAGATATATGATCTGGAGCTGGGAATATTTGCTATAGAATTTATAGACACTGCCTAGTGTTTGTTTCAAGGTATTGCATTGAGTTAAAAGATGGTACTAGTACCGGAACGGGTAAGAAAAACAGTTTTTCTCTCACACTTTTTCCTAAGGAAAGAAACTATAGTGAAATGATGAAAAGGTCTCTTCTAAAAGTAACTTTAAATAGTTATGTATTTCAAATTCTTTAAGTATTTTCTTGCTTTTTTTGTGTCATCTTTGTTTACATTCCTCCTTTTAGGCCTGAGAAAGAAGTGTAATATTTTAAAACAATATAGCAATTTTTAAAAGAAAAGTTTTTGTTTGTAGAATTCATTTACAATAATGTTTAAAACTAGCTTAATAAAATGGTAAGCATATGGCATTAGTATGTTGTCTCAAAATATAATGTGACAAAAAAACCTATTGTCCATTACATTACCACAATTTTTCCAATAAACTAGAAATTTCTAATTTTTATGAATTTGTGATCAACAAGGATTTAATTCATAGGATTTTTTAAATTCTTGTGTATTTTCCCTTTCTTTGCTTTTCCAATAGGCAACAACTGAACGACCTTTCATTCAGAAGTTATTTCGACCAGTTGCAACAGATGGACAATTACATACACTAGGAGATCTCTTAAAAGAAGTTTGTCCTTCTGTAATTACTCCTGAAGGTAAAGTATTGTCATTATTATTAAAGCATTTCCTTTATTTCTAGTTCTTTCAAAAAAGAAAACTACTCTTTTCACTAGCTTTTATAGATAGCCACTCTGCTGTAACAAACATATTCCCCTATTTTCATTACTTAGTGGGAAAAATCCTTCCAAACAGAAGCCTCCATTCTTTAAGCTCATTCATATTTAGCAAATTCTTTTTTTCACTAAATCTTTAAAACAACAACAAAAACAATCCTTACATTTGTTTCTGAGAAGTTTAACAAAAATAGATGTTTTTAGTTTTTTTTTCCACAGCTTTGCATATTCATCAGTATTAGTTGATTCATAGTTTAAATTAAACAGATACAAGTGTAGTTAAGTTGTCTCCTTGTTCATTTGGCTTCATTTCACATAAGTATATCTACTAATATAAATAAATATAGCAGCATTGTGGGAAAAGAAGTGTCTAGAATTTCATCTCAGAGACTGAACCTGAAAATAGCCATTCAAGTTTATGCCTGATTTTATCTTAACAATAAGGTACATAATTCAGTTTAAAAGTTTTATATAGAATTCATTCAACTCAATTCAAGAAGATTGATAGATGTTCCACTATACTGATTTAATAGAATAGTACTAAAGAGTTTGGTATCTGAGGGATGGAAAGGAATACTCAACAAAACCTCAAAACATATGAAACTTGCCTTTAAAGATACTGTGTGTTGAATTTTATATGTATATTGATTAGGTATACAACTGAAGCTGAAAATCAAGACAATATAAACTTTATCTGCTGGTGAAACTGGTATAGAGAGAAGACCTGTATTTAACTTGTACTTAAAATATCATTTTAACAGATATTCTTCAAAAAGATACTCCATTTTTTATTTTTTCCTATTTGCATGTAGCCATATACGGAATATGATGATTTGGTCTCTTTTTCCATTTAGGAAAAA
The DNA here is from genome assembly GCF_027887165.1 of Monodelphis domestica. Lineage (NCBI taxonomy): Eukaryota > Metazoa > Chordata > Mammalia > Didelphimorphia > Didelphidae > Monodelphis > Monodelphis domestica. The sequence goes on along the minus strand of NC_077228.1, from coordinate 370,376,051 downwards.
ATTATTTCTACAAATAGGTTTTTTTATGTTGACTGTATTTCATGCTTATAGCTATATTATCCTCTTTGCCTCAAAAATCTGTTAAGTCTGTAGGATTTGTTTGAAACCCACATGGGGTGCCATGCAAACCCACAAAAAATACTGCCATAGAACCAGTGCCTGAAAGGAGCAGGAATTAAGGAGTTGCATCAGGAGGGACCTTGCCTTCTCATCCTAAATTACTGAAACTTTTGATCACTGTATATCATTATTCTTCAAAACTCTTTATATTGAGTTTTCTTATAGTGTTAAAGGAGCTAATCAATATTTTGTTTGTTTTATTGCATTATATAAAATATAAACTATAAAACTTTACTATATTTTTTTAGTGATTAAATTTATTATTTGTCACTGTGTCTTTAAAATGTACATTAGATCCAAATTATTACTTCATAAAATGTTCACACCAACCATCTTATAATACTGATCCTACTGTAGTACTTTTATGGTTGATTTTTGCTCATTGAATATTTTAACTTTTCCTCAGGCTATAGAAATGTTGTTTGGGAAATCTGGTAACCTGTCGGTGGATCCTGGCTAACATTGATTACTATCTTATTTCTTTATACTATAGTTTCTTTCTAGTATCTCTCTGTCAGAGTGCTGATTATTTTATAATATGTACAAAACTTTTTCTGGTAACATTAAATATTCAATTATATTTAAATCCTATGTAAATCACTCTAAACAATGACCTTTAATTATTGAGCTGTGTACTTTATTTTCCTCTTAATATTGAAGGAACTTTTGGGAAAGGCCCATTGCTGATCATCAGTTGCTTTTTTTTAAATCCAAATTTCAGCTAAAATCCTTTCATTATTTTATATTTCCAAGACTTCAGCATTTGTATAATCTCCTTTCAGAAACATCACCTTACTTTACGTAGTTTACAAGATTTCATACTATCTAAGGAGTAAAAACAACAATAAAACTCATAAACCTCAAAAAAAGTTCTATTTTCATATCTCATGCATTGTATTTTTAAGAAACTCATCACCAGTAGCACTTTTAATAATGTACAGCTACTGTTTGAGTGCCAACAAACACACCTGCATGATAGGGTGCCAATCATTTGGTAAAGAGCTTCTTTTTCTTTTTATGTTTTTCTTCTCTTTGTAAATAGCTACTTGATCTAGTTGTTCTTTCATGGTTTTTTAACTTAGTCTAGGAAAGATTACAACTTATTGAAGCTTATCCTAATTAACTTTATCTAATTGAAGCTCTGTATTCTGTAAACTGCCTCTTTGGTTCTTTCCAGTATAGTTCATTTTCACCTCAGAACTTCCATTTGGGGGAGAGGCCCCTATAATATCTGCACGAAATTAGAAAAATAGAGGGATAGGTGTGTTGCATTTCATATTTCATGGAATTTTAAAGCTAGAAGTCCTGTTATAGATGAGGAAATGGTGGCCATGAGAAACTAAATGACTTTCCCACTTATTGAATAAACAACTGATTGTTATTGGCATAACTGGGATTAAAACACAGGTCTTCTATTGTTAGTCCAGTGAATTTTCTGCAATACCAATCCTCCTTCCCCTTTTCTTCACATAACATTGTGTTTCTTTGAATACTAAAAAAAAAAAAAGTTAAAATATATATTTTTAACTAAAATAACTTATCATTCTTTACAAATTAGCTTTTATCTAATGCTTAATTTTGGGACTTAAAAATGCTTAGTAATTGCATGCAAAGGTATTACTGGACAAAAAATAGCATAGTCTCTGACATCTTAGAGCATTCTGGCTATCTCAGGCATTCTGCAACCACTGGGTTTTTTTTTGTTGTTGTTTTAAGTGGTAGTATATGTAGCTCTTTCTCTACTATTTTTGTCAGGATTTACTCAGATGGTGGGTGTAGAGATAATTCATGCAAGTGAAAAGCAGCACTTCTTGGTGTAAATACCACTCAGCAAAAGACTCCTTTAGTCTTCTTTTACACACTTAACCTGGGGCATGTAGCCATTCCTGGAGAACAGCCATAGTATGATTCCTCTCTTACACTGTATTGGCCACTCCCATCTTTAATCCACCACTCCTATTTTTTGCCCAGGTAGGGAAATTCCAGAGGTAATGGGTGGGTACCTTTTAATGCTGGGGTTGTGGTTTTTTTTTTTTTGGGTCCTTCCCTCCCGCCCGCCCCCCCCCCCCCCCTTAACTATCAAATGGCTGTCTTGGAGGACTTTTTCCTGGATTGTTTTGAGTAGCTATGTAATTTTTTTTAACACTTCATAGAAAGCCACAACCTCTATTTTTTTAAATCACCTGGGCCCACCTTTTTAGGCTAAACTGAATTGTTGCTTTTTCTTTTTTGCCATTTTATTATGCAAAGTGATTGTTCTTTCAAGATCTCTGAGATTATAATTCATGTATAACCCAGATCAAATTATATACCATCTCCAAGGGGAAAGAAGGTGACCATCTTAAATTTCGGGAAATGTATGTTGAAAATTTTTAATATGTATAATTGGGAAAATAAAATATCTTTGAATTTTAAAAAAAGATCTAAGAAAGATCTAAGACATTGACACAATATACTTCTTGGTTCAGTACACCCAGGGTGTTGGCAAATGGCAAACATTCTGGCACACCTGGATGCCTCTTCAGCTGAAAGGGAAAGACTTGAAGATTGGGTGTGAGTGATCTGGCAATCATCACATGACAAAAAGAGAAAGTACATTATAAAAGTCATATGGTGCCATTGTCTTTTATTTCCTATAGCCAGTGATTCAGCTAGTAAGGAATTTTATTTTGTTTCATCATGTGAAAGTAGGACGTACTAAGATTTAAGGAGACGTGCTTCAGGTCACTGTTCTTGTAGAGTAACCATGATGAGGTACTTTGTGTATTTCTCTTTTCAATCTTGTAAGTAGCTGGGGGAGCTGGTTAAGTTATAGTTAATAGGAAACAACTCAAGGTGATCTCAGGTAAATTACCTTTGTGGTTTCAGCAGAAGTCGGCATGACTCAGATAGCCAGGCATCTGTACCATACCAAGAGCAAAGCATTCCTTGCCTTGTTATTTTCCAGGAAATATAACATGCTATTGGTTTGGATCTATAAAGAAACAGTAAGCCCAACTTTGTTCTGTTTTTCATCTAGTAGTGGTAATCAAGTTATAGAAATCCATTAAAAGTATTATTCCAAGAAATCAGTTGATCATTCATTCAGCCTGTTTGATAATGAAGAAATTTCCATCAACTACTTTTTTATCCTGTTTTCACTTGGAATTTTACAGAGCTATATATAATACATTATGTAAAAGAGATATACACTCTGTGACAAATGAGCAAGATTCTCTAGATTTCTCCCACCATTATATATTCTTCACTTGATACTTAGCCTTCTGCCTCATAGATATGACATAGTTTGAAGGGTCTTTACCAACTACCATTTAATCATGTATTCCCATTTGATTGCAAAGAATCATGTAATGAGTTCATAAAAATACCACTTAGCTACATATGAGATTTCCTACCAGCAATCTACCTATAAGGAGAGGAAATAGCCTGTGGAGTATTTGACTATTTCTTGGGTCCCTAGTGAGAGAAAAAGGGAAGGTAATCCAGTCTAGCTTGCTTTGAACAAGTATTTTTTTTGGACAAGTATTATTTTTCATGGAATGAGACAGTGTAGAAACAAAGTCCTGGGACCAGATGATTTAAAAAAAGTCATTTACTTGTCCAGCAAATTGATTATGTGTTTGGGTTTTTTTTTTTTAATTTTTTAATCTAGGCTCATGATTTCATTGGTTGTGGGAACTACTACTGATGCAAATTGGCAGTTGGTCTGTAATATAGTCTCAGAAGAGAAGGAAAAAGAAGGGAACAAGCATTTATCAAGTGCCTGTTATTGCCAAGTTCTTTGCTAAACCCTTTACAAATTTTATCTTATTTATTTGATCCTAAACTAAGAGCATGACTTTTTAATACTGTGTATTTGTTCTACGAAAGAAGAACAGTAAAAGGCTAGGCAATGGGGGTTAAGTGACTTGCCCAGAGTCACACAGCTAGGAAGTGTTTGCATCCAGATTTGAACCCAGGACCTCCTCTCTCTAGGCCTGGCTCTCAGCCCACTGAGCCATCTAGCTACCCCCTTTGACAACTGTTTCAATAGAATTGGTTTCTTTTACCTGGGTATTTTATTTTTTGCATTTAAAAACATTATTTTGAGAAGAGGCCCATAGGCTTCATCAGACTACCAAAGAGGCACTGTGGTGCCAACAAAATTGTTTTTTCTTTTTTGTTTTGTTTTGTTTTTACCTCCTTTACTTAAGGAATTGCCTTGGGCACACTAAATGAATAAGTGATCTACTCCTTAATTGCTGCCAATATGTGCCAGTGGCAAGATTTGAACCCAGGTTTTTCTGACTCCAAGGTTGGGTTATTTACACAATGCTATACTACCTCTCATTAATAATAGTATCATTCTGTCATTGATGTAAATTGTCTTTTTATGTCCAAGAGAGAACTCACTATCTTTCCTCCCACACCATCTGATTCTCTGTTTCTTTTGAAGATAGCACTATCCTTTAATCTCTGAGGTTCATAACCATAATAATATCTCCCTACTCTTCACTGCCCCTCACTCCATATATCCATTTAGATGCCAGATCTTTCATTTTCTCTTCCCATATCTCACATCTTGCCTCTTCTTTTACACTGCCTTCATTCAGACCATCCTCACCTCTTGCCTAGATGGGTATCTCATCTTTAATCTCTTAACACTCCAGTCCATCCACTACGCATACCACTGCCAAAATTATTCTTTTTAAACATAAATTAGACCATGCACTACCATATTTTGTAAATTTCAGTGGTTCCCAGTTACCTCTGGAACAAAAAGAAAACTTCCTTTGTCTTTGAAGTCCTTCACAACATAGCTTCAACTTGTCTTTCCTGCCTCATCTTACATTTCCTCCCTGTTCTTTATGATCTGACCAAACTGGCCTTTTCTCTGTCCCTCACACCCAGCATACCATCTCTCATCACTGTGCCCTTGTATGGGCTGTGCCCCATGCCTGAAATGTACTCTTTTCTTAGCTCTGTCTCATAGAATCCTAAATACCATCTTCTTCATGAAGTTTTTCCTCATACTGCTTACCTCCCAATTGCTAGTGTGTCCCTTCCCTAACTAACTTGTATTTATTTCCTTTAGAATTATTCCATATATATATTTATATGTGTACTTTCTTCCCTGTTAGAATGTAAATTTCTTAAGAGAAGAATTAATTAAATAGAACAACAAATTGCTGGTATCTTTGGTTACATCATAAATATAAAAAAATTTCATATTATACATACAAAGCAGATTCCACCCTGCTTTAATACAGGTTTAACAGATTGGTAAATCACAAGTTGTTGTAGAGAATTGAAGAAAGATTGGAAACCTACTTAATGTCTTGTGAGGTAGACTTGGATCCAGTAGCAATCTCATATAATCATCACTATAACACTCCACACAGGAATCAATAGTGCAGTAGTGCTAATACAATGTTTGTAATATTCCTGTGCTTTATTCAGCCAGAGGTTATACTTTCTGTGTACTAAGGATGTTACAAAGAAGTATAGTTTTGGTAATTATGAATCTAGCTAAGACTATCCTCACCACTGGGATCTAGAACCTCTAGAAGAATTCAATATTCCCTGGCCCACTGGCTGCCCACTTGCTGGCCCTATATTTTATCATTTATGAGCTAAACTATTCTCAATATGATGTAATTTTTTCCATTAAATTGTTAAACTATACCTTTAAAATATAACAAAAAATATTTTTAATACTTAGTACATGAAAAGAAGAAAAAGAGGAAATATAGGCAGCTAGGTATCAGTAACAGATCCCTGGACCAGGAGACAGGAAGACCTAAATTCAAATCTAGCTTTAGACCCTTAGCTGTGTGACTGAAGAAATTGTTTAGCCTCAGGTTTCCTCATTTGTAAAATGGAAATAATAATAGCATCTACCTCCCAGGATTGTTGTGAAAATCAAAACAGATGTTTAAGTACTTTGCAGTCCTTACAGCATTTTATAATTTATTAATATTATTATCTCAGAATTATTTGAATAGTCAAGTTTGAACTTAATCTATCATGCCAACTTGGTTCAAGACTATATAAAATTAGTCATTTTTCCTCTTGCAAATTTGGTATCTTGTTTTGTATTAGAACAGATTTGTGAAAATAAAAACTTATAAGTCTGCCTCACACCTTGGGTTTTTTTTTAATCTCCATTTCTTTTCCTTCCCCTAAACTAAGTAATCATAGCATAGATTTCCATGATGTTTTTCATCCAGATATTTATCTAAAGGAATGATAAAATGATTTCTTTGGTTGTTCTGTATTGATAAAGATAGCTAGATTATTGGAAGGGTTACAGAATACCTGTAACAGGTAACTGACTTTCAATCTTGTCTTTTCTGGAAGTGAGAAGCTCTTTGCACAACTAACAATTTACTTATGATATCAGAAAACAATAATCTTTAACCTTGGGTATATAGTAAAGCCTTATTAATGGATAATTCATAATATTTAAAATCAGATTCACATTAAGGTTTTTACTCTATTCTATTAAGAAACCATTTGTTACACACATTAATAATATAAATGTGATGATGAAAGGAATTATCATTTTTTAGAACACATATTTTTCATGTAGGATCATAGATTTAGAACTGAGAGGGACCTTAATGGTCATATAATCAGTATAGTGCTCTTGTTTTCCAAATGAAGAAACTGAAGCTGAGCTGTTCAGTTATATTTATACATATACTTAAATTTTCTTGCAAAATATTTCATAACTCAGTTTTTAAATTTTATTTAACTGGTTTATATTATCAAGGAGCCAGAAGTTTTGAGGTTTTACTGCATTTTGCTTTCTCTAAATTTTCCTTCTTAATATCTTTTAAGAAATTTCTTCAAGTATTAAGACAAAAACAGGTTAACTTACCACATTTTGCAATTTAATTATCAGAAGGCTTTTAATCATGTTTTTTAAAACTACATTATAGTATAAAGTTTCTGAACTTAATATATTTCTCTTTTAAAGATCTATACAGTATTGAATATAAATTTTTTTTACTTGGTATATTCATCCTGAAAACAAATGGGTTTATAGATGATTTTTTTTAATCCTGTTGAAGTTGTTAGCAGTAGACCTTTAGAAAAATAATGAGTGTAATGGAGAAAAATCTGTAAGGACACAGTCCATACATGGAAAGTGATAGCAATAGTTTGTTATCTATAATGCTATGTGTTCATTAAAAAGTATACCATTTAGTGAATATAAATCCGGAAGAAGTTAATGTAAGTATTTTAGAATGGGTTTATATTTCTCTGATAAACAGCACTCTCCTTCTGTTTGTGATCACAGGATGAAAGCTCTGTACGCTTGTATATGTACATTTTTACTGCTACATCATGTAGCGTGCTCTTAAGATTGAGATCTCATTCATTCCCCAGGAAGCATTTCTGTCTAAGATTAATTGCCCTTTTAAAATCAGTGTTTGATGTATTCCTTTGGCTATATCCTGACTTGGTTTAACCCCCCTTGACCTGACCTCACTGACTATTACCCACCGTGGCCGATGCAAAAACCCTTCCGTGTGATGTATGCACACACCATAGACTTCAGCCTGTGGGTTTTTACATTGATGGATTCAATTAGTCAGAATTTAACTGACAAATATACAGTCAAGGTTAAAGAATTTGTCAGATCCTGAAATAAACTGTCCAGACTTAAGTTAATCAAATAATTCTCCTGCATTTATTGTTTTGTCTATCAATTTAAGCATTTGTTCTAGAATGTGAAATGATGTTTTATAAATGTATTGAACATCCCCAAATGACAAATTCCAGAGCTCCTTGTTATGGGACCAGCATAAAAACTCAGAGATGCTAAGGGAAACATACAGGTTGTAACCATTTCATGTTTCAGATTTCTTTTCTTCTATAGTCATAAGTTTAGATTTTAAAATTTTACTTCAGTTGTACTCCTGATTTCATGATCAAAAAATCTGAATTTTTCCTTTAAATTATACCAGTTAGTTTTTTTCCCCTTTAAAATAAACAATCTGAGATCAGCGTATTTTTTTCTACTTTCACTTCTTAATAGTGAAGGAGGTTAATGTAAGCTTCCACCTGAAACCCCAGATATCCATCTCACAATCATTTGGGCAGTATTTCTTGTTGAAAACAAAGTTTTCGTGAAAAATATAGTGGCTAAAAATGTAGTTCATGGCAAAGGGGGAATAAAATAGTTTGTACCCTCAAAAGTAAAAATTCCTGAAATGCACATTTATCATATAAAAATTTTCTCTTCCCCCCCCCAATCTCCTCCCTCTCCCTCTCCCTCAAAAAAAATTGTTTAAGAACATTGGAAGGTTAGTATCCTAATTGTGATTTTCTGAACACACTACTTAAACAATATCATGAGATTTTTATTATAATTCAAGAGTAGCAAAAGCATTTTTCCTACCATTGTATGGTTCCAATGATGCTCTTAGCAAAAATATCATGCCTTATTTCTGTAGTCATTCAGTGCACATATAAATAGGAGACCCAAGCTTCATAGTTCTTTGCACTTGATTTACATACATTCTAGATAATAGAATGCATAGTTTGAGATACATTTGAGCCAAAATATTCTGCTTTGTATAGTTCTGGCTCTGAATTTGTTTGTGTTTATGTAAAGTAGCTGAGTATGTAGTGTTTTCTTATAAAATCATATCACTAATTATCTTCTCATTCATCCATTTTAGTTAGGAAATTAACCTGAAATGAAGCTAATTTCTGTTCAAGCATAAGATCAAGTTAAAGGAACTTCAGAAGTCATGAAGTTCAGCTCTCTAGTTTTACAAATGAGGAAGCTAAGTCTCAGGGAAATTGACTTCCCTTATGACACACAGCTATTGAATGGCAATAACAGGACTAGAATCTATTTTTTTATTCTCAGTTCAGTGTTTTTTTCCACTATCTTGTACTATCTTTTAAAAAAAAAACCATTATTTTTCATCTTGGAATTAATAACTAAAATGTTGTTTTGGTATTGATTCCAAGGCAGAAGAGTAGTAAGGACTAGACAGTTAGGTTTAAGTGATTTATCCAGGATCACACAGCTAGCAAGTGACCGAGGCCAAATTTAATCCAGGACCTCCCATCTCTAGGTCTTGTTCTTTATCCACTGGGCCACCTAGCTGCTCTGTCTTATAATAGCTTCTACTAATAATCCTGTAAGTTCCATTTTTCTTCTTTTTGTATAATTTCACACACTAGAAGTTGCTTTTGCTTAGTGTAATACATTATTTATATTACTTTATTCAATAAGAGTAAATTATTTTACATATAAAATATCTTCCTACTCTAATAATATAAACTAAAGTTTATTAAAATTTTTTTAATCAAAGATGCTCCTTGGAATATCATGTGCCCAGAGTTTTAACTCTATCATTTTATTTTAATGGAGATATGAGCAGTGATGATAAATCATGAGTCCAAGCCAAAAACTTGTCTATCATAGCAACTATTCAGATTATATTATGTATTATATGTAAACTTCATGTGTAATTTCAGTTTACTTTCCATCATTTTAACTTAGAATAATTGGGAATGGGGGAAAACCCTAAAATGTATTGCTGTTCATTTTACCATTTGAAAAAACAAAATATAATGCATAAATTCTTCTTTTCTCTTTTTTTAGCAAATTTTTTCACATGATTTGCTGCCTAAATATTGACAAATGCAGTTTCTTTGATACTTTAATGAATATAAAATGTCTCTGGCCTTTATTTTCCTTTTATTATTTAAAAAGCTAAAGTATTTATGAATGACTGTACTTGGTGTTATGAGGTATATTAGGGTAGTAGCAGTTTCAAGTTTTTACTGAAATGAAGAACAGTGGGCTGAAACTCATCAGGCTTATTCACTAAATTACTGTCTCAAGCATTGGTCTACTTAAACATTAAATTATCTTTCAAAATAAAAGTAAACTGAGTGGGTGAGATATGGAGTAGTTTTTTCTCCTGAGTCATTTGTTTTATACTGACATTTTTCTCATCCCCAAGTAGTAAATTCGTGATTTTCACTTTGAAACAGAAACAAACATCCAGTTTAGTTTTATATTTCCTAATGTTTCTTTTAAAAAATCAGTTTAAAAAATACTAAATGTTTTCCAATCTCTAACTAGTATTACTATTCCAAAGTTGACCTGGCAATGTATTGTTAGGGTTTATGGTATTATGATTTTTAAAAATTATAGCTTATATACTTTTCATCTTGTCTTATGACATGCTTAATTCCTCCCACTTTCCCTTTGAATTTTATCACCAAAATATTCACTAAGTTTAGAAACCCTCTGGGGAATATCTTGTGTCTAACTGGATATTCATCTTAGCAGTTTTTTCTTTATATAATCCAATTCTATCACAACCCAGAAATTGGATATCACAAGCTAGCACTCTTCCTCACTAATATTCTCCAAAATAAAGATTTTTAAATAATTAGCTACAGAATATAAGCTAGTAATTACCAGGGATCTGAGATTCATTTCATAGTGTGAGAAATATCTCTTGCAAAGCACTTCTTTCTGAGTATATAAATTCAGTAATTTAGATTATTCATTTCTTTCTGGCATTTTGTGGAAGATTGGCTTTAGTCACTAAACTAGGGAGCTAGTATTAATTGGCCTCCATAAAATTTACTTCATTTCTCATTCTAACCTTAACATAATTTTTCCTGCCCAGTCCATTCCATTTATACTACTCTGAATCTGATGATGAACTTTTAACTTCCTCTGAAAATTCAGCTCATGAGAGCCATCTGTCCTAGATGAATATAATCCATCAGAGTGGTGATAGTTTATCTTTCAGAGTATGAGTGGATTGTATGATAACCAATATTCTACTTCCTTTTCTAAAGGATACTAACCAAAAAGTATTGACTACTTAGGTTTTAGATTATACTCTCTACCCTGTGTATCAGATGAGCAGTATCCAAGGGTGACTTGAACTTGAAGAAAAATCTTATAGATAAGGAGCTTTTAGACCACTATTACTTCCCTTTTGACTGAGTTATTTATTAATAGGAGGAGTGATTCTGAGAATATTAAACATTTCTAAGAAATTTAATATAGTAGTTGTTTAAAACAGAGCAGAACTGAGGTGGAAATGGTTTAAAGCAGTGTAAGAAAGACTCACTAAAGTAAAACCATAGCAATCTTGAATTCTCTTGGAATTAGTCACAAAATTGGAGGTCAAAGCTGAAAGTGGCTTCAAACATCTTTTCTGACTTCCTTTACTCCTCCTTCACCCCTTCTCTTTCACCCTAGTAGACACTACTGACATTATTTTGCAAAAAAGAACTTAAAGCTCATGGAGTTTGAACAACTTATCCCACGTTATCCCACATACTAAGTAATGAAGTTAGACTCCTTAAATCTGGGATGCACAGGCTCACTCCCTGTTTATTATACCATACCATGTTGCCGCCTTAGACATTTGGATAATGAAGGATTTGCTGGTTTAAACATTAAAAGGACTTTTTATTTTGAAGAATTTGGATGGAAACCTTTCCTTTACCATCTCTGTGGTCTCACACAAATTATTTGATCTCCCTAGGCTTAATTTTATTCCTCTGTATTAAAAAAAAAATTTTTTTTTTTAATGAGGACATTTGAAATTTGGTCTCCAGAGCTATTTCTACTTCTAGATCTGATCCTGTGATCTTAAAATGTGTTAATGCTTCACTTCCTTGTTAAAGATTTTACCAAATACAATTTTATGCTTTCTTGATGACTGTTGATTTTCATTATGAATATAATTTATTGTACTGTGATTTAATGTAGACAGTGTTCCAATCATAATATTAAGAGTTTCTTTCTATATAAAATAAATCACTACATACTGTTGTACTTTTTTTGGATTCTTTCTCTTTTTTGTTTTTTCTTCAACTTGCCATCAGGTTGCCAGCAGTTATGACTTCTGTTCTTCTAATAGTGTTTACTTGCCACAATTACTCTTCCCATCCCTAATTTACTTATGGACTTAAAAACTGGATAATGAAATTTGGCAGAATTGTATGTATTTATAATATATATAATATGTAGGTGTTATATGGATATATTTTTTATACTCGCATAATAGATGTTATAAGATATTTATTAACTGTAAGTGAAGATCTAAGGATGCTCACCTTTAACTAAAGGCAGTATAGAAGAGTAGTTAAATTGAAGTACCTGAAATCAGGAAGAACTGGGTTGGAATCTTGCATCTGACACTGCCTGTAAATATGGGCATGTTCTTTAGCTTCTTTAAACCTTGGTTTCCCCAGATGTAAAATAGAGATAATGATTTCTGTAGACCTTCACAGTGATTCTGAGGCTCAAATGAGTTCCATATATAACATTAAAGAAGGGTACGAGAAAGATTATGTAAATGTCTTTTTGAGATATTTCCCTACTTGCTCTCTTTCTCCATTAATTTTTTTTTTAAACCCTTACCTTCTGTCTTAATATCAGTTCTAAGACAGAAGAGTGGCAAGGGCTAGGCAATTGGGATTAAGAGATTTGCCCAAGGTCACACAGCTGTGAGGCCAATTTTGAACCCAGCCCAGTGCCCCTTCCATGGACTTTCTAACAACTACTTTAGATGAACAGATGCTTTTAAAATTTGCTTCCTGGTTCTCTGCTGTTTTCTATTGTTGTTTGTTTTTATATTGGGCCATTATTTTTGTAATGATATAGGCATCCTTTAGGATTTCCTCTTATAAATAATGTCAGAGCTAGAAGGAACCTTAGAGATCATCTTATCCAACTTTCTTATGTTATCAGAGAAAAAAAAGGAAGCCTTAAGGAAGGAAGTGATTTGTGTCCGGTATCACAGAGATAATAAATAGAAGAGCTAAGATTCAAATCCAGGTCTTCTTTCCATTTTATTGTGTTCTTCCAGTGCTCTTTTCATTATATTGTTCTTTACCCAGTCACATTGTTGATGAGATTTAGACATTCTAGAGAAACTTCTTATTTCTATACATGACCTTTCAACATGGGAAATCATTTCACCTCAGTTTGCCCCCTAATAACATCCATCTCATGTAAGTTTCAAATAGTTTATGTTGATGTCATTTTATGAATTGACATTATCATCCAAGTTTTAGTACAGTGGGAAAATATAAAGATGTCTTATTTGATTTCCTTCTCCCACCCACCCCCCACAAATTCCTCTGGGTTTATTATATAATAAGTTGGAAAGAGCTTTGGAGAAGTCTTCGAACATATATGCTTTAATGGTTCCCTTTCAAACTGGGATCCCATGCTCTAAATTTTTAGAATCCAAGGCCGTTGTCTTCTCATGTCCACCAGCTCATTTGACCTTTTTATGAGATTTTATTACCATTTCAGGATAAGCAAAAATTTGTATCATCCATTCTCCTTAAAGTTTGATGAATTCCCTCAATCACATCCTCTTTCCAGCGATCTAGGGCCTGGGCCTTTTTGATCCAAAGAGGAAAGATAATTCAGGAATAGAATCAAGGTGGCCAATTAAGGGGTTGAGCTCTCAAGTTCTGTTCCATCTTTGTGGTCAACATCAAAGCATAAAGAACAATAACTCTAAACAAGAGTTCATGTAGTGTAGTGGAAGCACATTGAATTTGAAGGCAAGAGACCTGAGTTCATGACCTAGATCTACCACTTACTAATCATGTTAACATGGACAGATCACTTAAAGCCACAATTACCTGGTCTATAAATAGAGATAACAGATATCTCACCTACCCCCTGACAGAGTTGTTGTGAGAAAACATTTTTTAAACTGTCAAGTATAATATAAATATGAGTGACTTTTATTTTTCTTAAGTCACTGAATTTTAAAAATTATTAAGCAAAATATATTACTATGATACTATGTTCATATGTATCTGTAATCTTTGCCTTTATTTTTATCCATACCTATTTATTATGATCCTTAACTTCAGTGAATAAATTATAATTGTTTATTCATTGAGTGCCTTTTATGGACTAAACACTGCTAAATGAATAGGAAATCCACCAGTAGTTAAAAGTTTCAAAGGAATGTTGATATGTAACAGATAAACATATAGCAGAAAACACTAGCATTTTTAAAAAGGCTTCAATGAAACTTTCTTTTAAAAAACAAACTACACATACACAGAGATATATTTCCCATTAATAATCAGAATTCATTTTAACCCTCAAGTTTCTGTTCTAGGTAATAAGTACTGCTGCATTTCAACTTTCTCCATGTCCAAGTGGTAGAATGAGCAGAATACACAGGGGAGAGCTACAAGTGGGTGTCAAAAACATAAAACTATCCTGTGTCAGGACTCTCAAACAGCTAGAAATCCCTGACTCAGATGCTTAGTTCTAGGTATCTCTTATTTTAATATTTATAGTAGCAGGTGTTTTTAGGTGTAACTGACACAAATTAAGTCGATGAATACAATGGTCTGTTTTCTTCTCTAGAGTTTCATTAACGTCAGTCTTAGGTTAGCCTAGTAATTAAGAAAGAACTAATACTTTCACATACAATAACAGAATTTTTATCAGGATTCATTTTAACCCTCAAGTTTCTGTTTTAAATTGTATAAGCACTACACCATTTCAACTTTCTCCACTTGATTCACTGTTTTCAGAAAGCATTCGATTGTTTTATAATATTTTGACTCTCTTAATTTTTTTATTATTGTTGGATTTCTTTCTCGGAATTAGATGGGGTAAAGAAGAATCAAATTATGATTCATGGAATTGAGCCTATGTTGGAGACACCTTTGCAGTGGCTAAGTGAACATCTGAGCTACCCTGATAATTTTCTTCATATTAGTATCATACCCCAACCAACAGATTGAAGGAGAGACTCTATTCACCTAAAAAAGAGTGAGCATCACCCTTAAACTGGATCAACCAGAGCATGTCAACCTTTTCCTTCAGTCAGGTTTGGTGGAGGCAACCTGACCAGAAAAACCTCCTTGCTGCAGTGCAAGCCAGACAGGAAAAAAAGATTCCATGGCCAGATAAGGGCAGTTGAGCTGGCCTTACTCTGCATCACCACTGCTTTCCTCCACTGCCGTCATTAAACCTCAGTTGCAACATGAAAGACTTTACAGGACCACTGCAAGTCTTCTGTTTTCTTGTAAAATATAATGAAGCTGAAACTCGGCCTAAGAAGCAGATGGAAATATATGCCACTCAAATTGTATTTCCGATTAACAAATAAACAGAGGTATTTCCTAATGTGACCATGGTTGAACTTTAGATAGAGGGGAGTGGAAACAATGGTTTAATTTTTGAGAGATTTAGACTTAAGAAAGTAAAAAAGAAATTCTGTTATCAATAACTTGCAGCAATTTTTTATAAAAGATCAGATTACAGTAAACCCATCTTTCCTTAATAAGAATTTCCTATGTTTACAGTATGTCTATTGGTATGCAATCTTTTAACTTTGATAATGAGCAGTGAGATTTTTAAATAAAACCTAAACATGTTTTGTCATTTAATAACATGTACGACTTTGTCGCTTTCAAATATTTTCTGACTTGTATATAGCAGATCACTGTTTATATTGTATGTGTTACCATTCAGACTGGTCTTCAGTGGCATGGTGATGGGCTGGGACAACTTGTCTGTTATAGAATTTTTTGCTGCCAATTTTTAAATCTTTATGTGAAAATATTTTCTTTACTTGATAACACCATATAACGATGTTAAAGTTTATCATTACTATTTTATTTATCCCCTTAGACTGTCAGTCATGATTTAGTATGATAAACAGATGCAATGGATACTTTTTGACTCCTGGAAAGCCCTTTCTTTTCCAAGTAGCATTTACATTATCTCTGACTGGTCCCCTGGCAGTCAGCCTGTAAAGTTTAAACATGACATATCCTTCCTTGCAATAGCTTTCCCTTTACTCTACCAAATATATTCAAAGGTTACTGGAACTCGCTTTCAACATTTTCATACACTACAGATGGTTTCTTGTAGACTTTCTTGCTGTGTTCACTATGACAACCCATCTGAGTTTGCTAGAACTTTAGCATTGCTACAGGAATGGTATTAAATTCCATAACAAAGTGGAAACAGGTCCCATTTTTAAAAATATATTTGAATATTGATCAGAAACTCCACTAGGTCTTTGCTCCTTTTTCCTGTAGACAGTAGCATTTGTCTACTCAAGAGCAGAATTGGTTGAAGAAAGGGGGAAAAATTATACTCTGTTGAACCACATAGAGCACAATCCAAAGCAGAAATAATGGTGCCATAATGTCCAGAGCAAAACAGCAAATAGATAATAATTAGCTAATGTAAATTAAGGAGGGTCTGGTATCAGAATTAAAGGTAGAGAAGAATGAGATTGCCCAAATTACTTAAGGATGAAAGGCCATAAAAACACCATTGATTTGTCTTTATCACACACACACAAAGATGTTAGTCCAAAGAGGATCACTCACATTAGACGTTTCTTCTCAGTTTGAGGGTTTTCCCCATAATGTTTTGATAGACTGCACTAAACTTTATGAGCAAGAGGGTCAAAATGCTTAGACTATTTTTAAGCCATAGTGAGGAGAGAAAATAATTTGCAGAAAGTGGTAGTATTCTCCACTCATGAGACCAATTTATGACTTTAGAAAATGGCTTATGAGTTTAAAACAAAAGTCTTACTTAGGAATTGAAAGTTTATTTTTGCCAATCCTTTTCCCTTTTATTTTTTTAAATCATATTTGGTTTATTATACCAGCAATCTCAATGTGTTGTTCTCTTCTCTAGTCCCATAATCCTTTGAAAGCCAAGTCTCTGTGGTCCAGTAATGGAACAAAGACAGAAATTAGTGCTTGACTTAAATATCTATTTTTGTTTCTTTTTATTTGACTATTTAAATTTTATGGTTTATTAAAAAATCAAATAAAGCTGGAATCTGTCTTTATTGTCTAGAAGTTAAGCTGAATATTGCCTAAAGCACATCAACTATTGGGGGAGGGAGAAAGGGAACCATCTCATTTTTACAGGCTGCCTCCCATAAAATAAAATATTCACAGAAAAATAAGAAAAAGACATGAGAGAAAATCATGAAACCAATTATATAAAAGAATTGTGAAAGGCTACAAATCTTAACATGCTTATTTTTTAATAGATTTTCCCCCCTCTCTTGGCCCCAAAACCTAGAGAAGCATCAATCAAATACTTTGCACTGTTTTTCTCTAGATTATCTTTATTAAACTATGTACTCACTGTACAAAAGAAAATGTTGCATTTCTAGAAGGTTGACTCAGTTGAATAGGAAAAGGCAGAATCAACCAACTGTACTGAATTGTTGGTCATTTCTTATGGTTTTGCCAAAAAGTAATAACATGCTCAGAGATGAATGAACCAGAGCTCTGGATGTTTAACTTTAAAAAAAAAGACGTGGGTTACATCAGACAGAAAAATTACGAGGGCTATATTCAAATATTTGACGGGCTTTTCTATGAAAGAGACTTTATACATGTGGCCCCCGAGGACAGAATAGAGGATCAGTGGTTAGAAATTGCAAAGAGGCAGATTCAGGGCTCCATGTGAGGTAGCTTATCTGAATGATTTTTATTCAAAACTGAAATGGAGAGTTGGGGGTGGAGGGGTGGGGTGAGTGCACCATAACTGAGAGGTTTCCAGCAAAATCCAGATTCTTTTTGGAGAAGAGATTCTTGTTTGAGTATAGGTTATAATGACCAACTAATCTCGTTGAGTTTTTTTCCCATACCCACAGTAAATATTGATATGCTTAAAAAGCAAAAGTTGCTCTTTTTCAGTCCAATTAGCTTCTTTGTTTTAGGGGTTTGGTGTCTTCTACCTATTCATCTCCTAGGTAGTAATTTCTAAAAGTAAGTCCACAGACATGTTTAACGATTGAATTAAAGATATGGCCCACTAATGAAGCTACCTGTTGTTGGGATTAACTTTATGATATAGATGCTAGTTCACTGGAAACCAGGCTTGATCATTTTTTTAGGAAATATCTGTCATCTACCAACATTAGCCACTGAGTGACAGTAACTTGTAATCCTGTGGCGTATGTATAATTTATATGCTACTTGAGGTAACTTTTCCTTCCTTTCAATGTTTAGGTGTTTGATTTATGTGGGTCATGCCAAAGACTGACAGTCTCACTTTTTATTTCTCAAGCTAGTGATATTTTGGTCTGAGGTAAATTGGTTTTCCTGTCAGATATGCCAACATGTTAGAAACAAGTACCTGTTGCAAAGTGTGAAAAAAAAGAATTGAGGCAAAAGATTCTTAGGCAACTTTGGTTCTTCCCAAAGAGTTTATAATTGAGACAAAAATGAATTCATATTTTTTTTTTAACTTTTGAAGCTTCTTAAAGGTTTAAATATTTGTTTCTAAATTCTTGCATCTTTTGGACTAATTTTATTTTTGGTTGGACTTAATTTGTTTCTATCAGACCTTTTTTTAAAACTAACTATTGCACAGTATTTTAAACAATAGTCTCTCAGCTGCATTGACATTACATTGAGTAAGTGGTTGATTAAATGTAATGATTAATGTAAATGATAAACAGCTACAATTTTGTTTTTCTAAATTCATTTATCTATTGTAGATGTAGATTTATCTGTCATAGATGTAAAGGCTACTCATTTTTAGTATCAGAATGGGTCTGAAAGATTGGTAAACAAATCCAGAAGGAGGGGAGATCTTGGAATGGAGTAATGAATATCAAAAGCAATCTTTATTACAACAATTAAAATTCCTTATAATAATTGATTAGCTTAGGGGCAGCAGGGTAGCTCAGTGGATTGAAAGCCAGGCCTAGAGATGAAAGGTCCTAGGTTCAAATTTGGCCTCATATACTTCCTAGCTGTGTGACCCTGGACAAGTCACTGAACCCCCATTGCTTAGCCCTTAAAACTCTTCTGCTTTGGAACCAATACATAGTATTGATTCTAAGACAGAAGGTAAGGATTTTTTTAAAATGGCTTTACATTTTATTCTCCTTAAAGTTAGTCTTGTTTAGAAGAGCCTGACATCTTAGGGGGAAGAGCAGAGTGGGTATGGAAGAGGTGGAAAACAATTTAGCAAAATGCTTTTGGGAACAGATTAGCAAGAACACCTGACTGATGGTCCCTTACTCAAATCAGACTTCAATTCAGCACCTTTTACACAATGGATATTTGCTAAAGTCTGCATTCATTTTAGTTGCAACTCCAACCACAGCTTCTACTTTTTGTTTGAACAGCAATGCTAATTTAAGAAACCCCATAAAATCACTCTTATCTGACATGAGTGGCTTGGGCCATATATTGGATCTGACCTTTTCATAGATGAGTAATCTGTCTTAATTTTGCCTCTCAGACTTTATTTCTGAGTAGTGTTTTTAGTAAAACAGTCATGTTTAGAACTGTAAGCAAGATTATATTAAGTATAATAAGGTTTAATCAGAGTATCATGACTGTTTCAAGGGAATATTTAAATTTTTCTGTTGTCATATTTTTAAATTGAGAAGATCATTTAAAATGGAAAAAAATATCCTTTTAACTTTTGGATTTTTTATTTTGTTGTTAACTACCTAATAGAGTACCAGAGTATTTATTTATTTTCTCAAACCTTTAAATTTTAAATGATTTAGTAGAAGGAAATATTTCTCTGCTTTCCACACTTCTTTGAAAGCTGTTGATTATATCACAACATCCTTAAAAGATGTTGATGATCTAAGTTGGAAAAGTATACAGTCATGAAGTTGGAAGAGACCTCAGAAACCAAGTAGTCCAACCATCCACCCAATATAGGAATCCTTTCTTCAATACACTTAATAAGAATCTAGCCTCTGGTTGGTGCCAAGTGTCAGCAAAGGGCATGCTCATTGTTTGAATGTTCATTATGCTGAGGTCAATATCACTCCATAACTTTGGTTCCTTTATCCCACTTTCTCATACCTGAAGCAATATAGATCATTGTCATCCTTCTTCCCAATGGCAATCTTTCAGATATTTAAAGACACCTATTATACCTTCGCTAAGTATTTTCTTCTGGCCAAATATTCCCAGTTTGTCCAGCCATTCCCCATAATATAGTTTCCAGTCCCTTTGACCCTTCATGATTCCATTGATCTGTTATTACTTCTTTGATTCCCAAATCTAAAAAGATACTATAAACTTCTCCTGCATTGCCAGTGTCCTTTGGCATACTTTTATAGCAACTCAAATTCAGCATGTCCAAAAGTACCCTCACCACTTTCTCTCCCATCACTGCCTCCCCCCAATAAAACTTTGGCATTTCTGCCTAACTTTTCTAGTTCTGTGGATGGCATGCCTATTCTTCAGACCCACAGACTTAAAACTTTGTGATCTTTAGCCAATTGTCAGATCCTGTTGATTCTGCCCTGGTAAGATCTTGCATATTGATGGATGATGCACCTCACCTGAACTTTTATAATAAGTAGCCTCCTATTAGGTCATTTCATTACTGCTCTCCAATCTGTCCCTCCCAATTACTGTCAAAAGAGTCTTCCTAGTAAACCTCTCTTCTGTGTCACTCCTCCACTCAGAAACCTTCAATCCAACCCCTACCCCTTTGCCTATCAAGTAAAATCTATTTCTAATAGTCTAAATATATTTCCAGTGATGTGTATTTTTGGTAGTCTAGGCCTTCCACAATCTGACCTAAACTTACCTTGTCTAACACAACTGGTTTTCCTTCCCACATCCTATATTCCTACTCGGTAAGCCTCATTCTCATCTTTCCTTTTTACCATTTCCATATTTTTTCTCATGCTTCCCTGCATGTCTGGAATGAGTTTGCCCCATCTCTTTCCATGAAAATCCCTTTCTTCAGGGCCCAACTCAGATTCTACTTATCCATGAAGCCCTTCCTGATATTCGTTCACCCACCTGTCCCCCATGGATCCCCAGTGTCCTTTCTCAGATTTCTTCTCCTGATTTATCTAGTTCTGTCTTATGTAGGATTCCATTCTGCCTTGTGTCATCATTACTAGTATGCATGTTTAATTCGCTACACTGGATTGTGAGTGCCTTAGAGTACAGACTATGTTTTATCCCATCCCTCTTATCCTTAGCACCAAGCAAAAGACCATGAATCTAGTAGGCATTTGATTAATGTTCATCAAAACCCCAAGTGCCCAGAACAGTACTATAGATCTCCACCTTGGAGGCAGGAGGATAAGTGGGCAGCATACACTGGGACATGATCATTCTATGAATACAGCCTAAAATGACAAAAAATTTTCTGGTGGTAATAGCCTTAACAGACAACAATCTCAGAGAGGACACCTAGAGGTGAAGTAGCTTATCTTAGGTCACACAAGTAGCCAAGCCCAGATTCAAACCAAGTTCCTTTGACTCCAGAAAGGAAGTCATTGTTGAGCACCCATTAAGTGCCAGGCACTGTGAGAGTTTTTTTTAATTTCTCTTTTGATCTTAACAACAACCCCAAGATATAAGCACTATGTTTACCCCCATTTTATAAATAAACTGAGGCCACCAGAGCTTAAGTGACTTACAGGGCCAACCCAGCTAGTGGTGAGTGTCTGAGGCTGAATCTGATTCTAGGCCCAATGCTCTATCCCATGCATCACCTAGCTGCTTCTGGATCCCTAACTCCATGCTACCTATTGATGTGGGAGTCAGTACTCTTTTAAGGATTTATGAGATCCAATAACATAGTTTTATGCAAGAGGGGCAAACAGGTAGCACAATGGATAGAGAGCCAAGCCTGGAGTCAGGAAGACCTGGGTTCAAATGTAACCTCAAACCCTTCCTGGGCAAGTCACTTAACCTTGTTTCCCTAACCCTTGCCCTTCTGGCTTAGAGTTGTTACTAAGTCAGAAAATAAGGGTCTAAAAAAATAATGCATCTAAATGGCCACAGCCAATCATTGAAGTCCCAAATGGAATAGCTTTGTGTAAAACCCAGGGTATATATGGCATGGAAAATATTTCTGATCTTTCCAAAACACCCACTCCCCAAATCCTTCCTTCCTCCCTTCTCAATATACATTATTGCTAGGATGCAAAAAACTGGAATCCATTATGGAAGAGTAATCACAAAGAAAATCCTTCACATTAGTAAGACACCAATATACATACATTGTCAGCTTGTAATCAAACACATAAGTCAAATGAGCAAGCATTTATTTTTTTTACATTATTTTTATTTGGTCAATTTCAAACATTATCCCATAGCCGACACGCAATTCAACTGGGTATTACATGTGTCCTTCACCAGAACCTATTTCCATGTTGTTGGTGTTTGCACCAGGATGTTCATTTAGAGTCTACATCCCCAATCATATTCCCCTTGACCCATGTAATCAAGCAGTTGTTTTTCTTTGGTGTTTTTGAAGGAGCATTTATTAAGCTACATGGCAGGCAAGGTGCTAAGTGATGGGGATATCCAGGGAAGGCAAAAGGTCATCTCTCTCTTCAGGGAGCTCCCAGGCTAAAGGGGGAGATGACAGGCAAACAGCAATGTGTAGACTCTCCTTCCTAAACTTCCCATTCACATGTATTCAACAAACCACATCTAATCCCCTACCTGCTACATGAATCCCAGATAAAATTGAATGCCTCTTTAACACTCTGAATCCCACATTTTAGGACAGCTCAACCCTTTCAGCTTTCAGAAGTTGTTCATTCTTGCTCTGATCAATCGTTTCCCTCCTTTGTAATGTTACTGGTGTTTTCAAGTTAATGTTGAAAACGGTGCTTCATCTGATGTACTGGAGTAATCATGTATCACAGTGAAACTAAGATTGGAAATGACATCCTAGCTTGGTAGTGGAGAGTATGTTGGATGACCCTCAAGAACATTTCCATGACCTGGAAACAACCCAAAGGAGGTGATGGGTCAGAAGTAGAGTCAAAGTCTAAGCCAAGACGAAGCAGCTATAGGGCCAGTACTCAAGGAGTCATTGAAGAAAGTACGGGAGCATGAGCTCAGATCCAACCCAGAGCCATTTGTCCTGAGCACACAGACAGGACAGTGATTCACCATTTCAGCTAGGGTCTACCACACCCGTAAAAATAACCCTTAGAAGCTATGACACAGCAAACTATGGAATGCCTCTCTCGGTCTTTGCCAGTGACCCTGATGCATGAACCGACAACATCAATAGTTGGCAAGTGGCACAGTGGGTAGAGCACTGAGCTTGATCTGAGTCCAAATGTAGGGTTAGAAACTCACCATGTATCCCTGGGTAAACCACTTAACTTCTTCCTGCCTCAGTTTCCTCATCTATATATTAGGGACAATAATAGCATCTACCTTCCAAGATTGTAGTATAGTCAAATATCAAATGAGATATTTGTAAAGCACTTTGCAAACCTTAAAGCTCTATCCAATGCTAGCTATTATTATTATAAATAGGAATATACAAATTCATTCAGTAATCATTTAGTGCCTCCTACCAAAAAGCACTGGTAGGTACTGCATTAACACAAGTCCGTGATTCCTGGGTAAGGCATTTTTCAATGCCCCCGGGTTATATATTGTAGAACAGTTGAGTCTACCTTGGTAAATGAAATTTCTTCAGTGGGAGTTCCTTATACCAATGGAATCATAGGTTTGGACCAAAACCAAACAAACAAAACCACCCCCAGCAACTGATAGAATCTCATGCAGAGGAACTGGAAAGGGAGACATGATGACACTCGTTTAAAATATGTTGAGATTGAGGTGCTGGCAGAAAATTGACATGAAAAATGCTACATCTTCAGGTGAAAGCTGGATGTGAGCTTAGAGATCATCTTTTTTTTTTTTCAATGTTCTCATTTTACAGGTGAGGAAACTGAGACTCAGTTAAAGTGACTTTCCCAAGTTTTCCCCAGGTAGTAAGTGCCATTTCCTTAAAGAAATTGAATTTTCAAAATATATTTCTGGATGTCCAAAAATGAAAAATAAAACCAAAGTAAGATGCTTCCCTGCCACTACACTCTTCTATGATAAAATACCAATCAATTTCATATTTAATCAACCAGATAGCTACAGAATTGGTCATTAGGTTTATGGAACTGGAGCTCAAGAGAGAGGTTAGGGCTGCCTATATGGTGATGGTTGAAGCTGTGAGAATGTATAAGATCACCAAGAAAAAGAAATGGAGAGAACTGAAGACAACCACTTGGGAAGTGTTCACACTTGGGAGGGAGAAGGAAAAAATCAGCAGAAAAGGCAGTCCAAGAGAGTGCCATGCTAAGTGAGAAGATAATTTCACAAAGACAATATCACATGCTACAGAGAACTCAGAATGAGAGCTAAGGAAATGCTGTTGGACTTGGAAATTAGGAGAGGGTTTGGGGGGTTGAGGGTTTTTTCAGTTAAGTGCTAGAGGTGGAACCATATTGTTATGAAATTAAGTAGTTAGAGAGGAATAGAAATAGAGAGTATAGAATAATCTTTCAAGAATGTTAGCCATGAAAAGATGAGCAAGATTCATGGAAGTGTTTTTTTGTGTGTTTTTTTTTAATTGTCGAAGAACAAGCAGACTTGAGGATATTTGGAAGCATAAGAGAAAGAACCAGTGTAGACAAAGGGATTGGAAAAAGAGATTGAAAATGTTAAAAGAGAAAGGGAAATATTTAATACCTACATAATACTGAACAAGTCATTTCACTGTTTGTGAGCTTCAGTTTTCTCCTCTGGAAAATAATAGGGTAGAGATAAATACTCCCTCCAGTCTCTTCCACTTCTAAATCCTTTGAGCTGGTGTCCTGATTTGGTATAGATCAGTCTCCCATATTTAGTGTCCTCAGGAATAAAAGAAATTATGTTTACATTGTTCACAAAGAGTACCACAATAGCCTGTGTACTACTGAGCCATGAAGGTTTTTATGGCAGTTGGATTTAAACTTAAAGTTTGGCCTTGACTTTGAATATGATGGACAAAAGATTCATTTTAAATTTACTATTTTTAAATTTTATCCCCCCCCCACTTACATGTAAAAGCAGTTTCCAACATTTTAAAAAGAATTTTGTGTCTTGAATTCTCTCCCTCCCTCTTTCTCCTCCCCACCTAGTTGGTATGCAATCTCATATAGATCTTACATCATGCAAAACATTTTTCCATATTAATCCTTTTGTGGAAGGAAATGACAGAAAAATAAGAAAGAAAGTGAAAAAAAGTTTGCTTTGGGGTGGATTCAGACCCCAACAGTTCTTTCTCTAGAAACAGATGGCTTTTTTATTATGATGGACAAACGATTTTTGATGCTACTAACAGGTACTTGAAGTTAACAGAATTTATAAGAACAATATCTTTTCACAGATGCAAACTCATTAAAATGGTCCACTGTTTTAAAGTGTCCATCTTAAATCTTAACCCATTCATTCCCATACTTATAAATAAAGGTACCCCTCGCCTTATCAGAAGTCACTGATTTCTAGATTATGTCCCTGGATATTTGAAAATAGAGCCAGAGCAGGATGTTTCCTTGCCAACATGCACATCTCTGATGAACTTCCAATCAAGTACATATTTACTCAAATTCATTAAAGCATAGATCTAGAGAGCAAAAAAGGGATCCATAAATTATTTCCTTACAAATTGGTCTGTCATGCTGAATCTACTTGGGATCAATTTTGTGATTAGGTTTGCATTGTAGCTTTCCCCCAGAAAGCCAGAATAAATATTATTCTATGAACTTTTCTCCTGCATCTGTCTATAAAACTCTACAGGCAGAAATGGTGCACCCATGAACAAATGACAGAAACCTTAATCATCTATTGCTTCTGGAAAGAGTTGCCAACTCATTTGATTGTCTGTATTTAGTTGCTGTGACAGTTTTATGGTGAAGCCAATTTGAGGATACTTAATACTTGGATATGAGGTCTCAAAAAAGAAATCAAAGACAAAACCTATTATCCATGAAAGCAGGATTAAGTCTCTGAGGGCTGGTAGGAATGGTGGGTACTGTCATTCCTGGAGCTCCTATTCCTCTATGCCTGTTGGTGGTCATTGGTTTGAGCCTACCATTGATAGTAATGAGGAAGGCAGAGCACCTCTCCGTAAGGATTACTGCCTTCAGTGATGGCCGTGGGGACTGGGCTAAACAAAGTTTTGGTGGCTCAGTGAGGTATTGATATTTTCTTTATTTTTTAAACCCTTGCCTTTTATCTTAGAAGTCAGGAGTGGTAGGGGCTAGGCAATGGGGGTTAACTGACTAACTCAGAGTCACACAGCTAGGAAGTATTGGAGGCCAGATTTGAACCCAGGACCTCCCATCTCTGGGCATGGCCCTCAGTCCACTGAGCTACCCAGCTGCCCCAGGGCATTGCTATTTTCAAGGCTCTTGAGTCCAGAGTCTTGGACTATCCCTATTAGGGTCAGAAAGGAAGTATGGTATAAGGGCAAGAGTGAGGGAGGAGAGAGAGATAGTGAGTTAGGTACTATATGCTTTAAGAAAGGAAGGAGAATGACCCAGGAGGCTGTATCCAACAGCCTCCGTGATTTGGATTGGCTAGAAAATTTAATAGAGAAGTCTTCAAAGTTGGAATAATAGTAGCTGCACCAGCCAGCATGAGCCAAACCCTTGCCTGGAAAATGGCCTATTAGCAGATAGATATCCTGAATTCTAAATGGACTAATTAGACCTCATTCAGTATAGAAAAAATACATAAGGCCAGGATAGGACAGCCAGATGGCTCAGTAGTTTAAGAAGCCAGATGTAGAGATCACAGGGTTCTTATCTGGGTTCAAATCTGGCCTCAGACACTTTCTGGCTGTGTGACCCTGGGCAAGTCACTTAACCTCCCTGCCTAGCCCTTACCACTATTTTGCCTTAGAACCAATACACAGTATTGATTCCAAAATGAGAGGTAAGGGCTGTTTTGTTTGTTTGATTGTTTGTTTTAAAAGGAAAAAAAGAAATACCTAAGGCCACTCAAAATCAACTGAAATGTCCAGTTATTTTAAGAAAGGTGTTTTAGTGGCATAGATGTGAAGTTGTAAACTATAAGTACAACATACAACACTACAATATTCCAGGAGCACAGTATTATACAATGTTACTTGTACAATATAAGTATAATATTTTGCAGTATTACATGTAATACATACAACAGGATACAAAGCCAAAAGACATCAGAAGATACTTGTAAGAAACTCAGTTATTAAAAACTTGTTACTTGTGTCTCAAATAAACCTAGGAAAGAGCAAAACTTGTTTACACTTGGGCTGGGTGGGTTTAACCTTATTGTCTGAGGTACATCCCAGATGCATCCCTGGATTTCATTTGGCTCAAAGGTCCGAGGGATCACAGTAACATGGCACCAAAGCTGGAAATGACCTTCAAGGTCAGCTAGTCTAGCACCCCTCACTCTGTAGAGAAAGAAACTGAGGGAAAGTGAAGGAATGAAATTGGAAAATGGGACAGAACGAAAACTGGATTTCTCATTTGTTAAGCACCTACTTTCAGGGGACTGGGTTAAAATCCTGCCTCTTCCATTGATTGCCTCCATGACCTTGGACAAGTATCTGGGATCCTCTGAAGAAGAAAAAGACGTGAAAGAGATAACTTTATTACATTTTTCAGCTGCATTGTGAAAGCCAGCCTTTGTTTCCAAGTAGCTTTCACTTTGTGAGGACCACTAGAAGGCCATTCTTGATTGGAGGAAGGAGAAATGGTATTCTGTGATTTAACCCACAAATTTTGCTTTATTTTGTTTATTTATTTTTTTAAGCTGGCTTTCTCCTTCTTTCATCCAGGCTGGAAGTTGAAAGGCCACTCTCAGGCTCTGTCCTGTGACTGATTAGTATCTGTGCTTTGATTTGCTCCACTTTTGACCTAGGCTGGTTTGTGGGTCTTCAGGCAGCCTAGTGCCTCTGGACCCCGAGGGCTGGCTCACAAATTAATGGCAAAATTAGTGCAGATCCCCAGATAGGCTCAGCCTACTGTAACTTGGAATTCCTGAGCTCCAAGAGATTTGTGAGCCTCGGCTTCCCTGGTAGATGGGATTACAGGTTTGAACCAAGTTAATTTTATCCTTTTTTTTTTAACCCTTACGTTCTGTCTCACAATCAATACTGTGCATTGGTTCCAATACAGAATAGTAAGGGCTAAGCGATGGGGGTGAAGTGGCTTGCCCAGGGTCACACAGCTAGAAAGTATCTGAAGTCAAATTGGAACCCAGGACCTCCCATCTCTGGACCTGACTCTCTATGCACTGAGCTGCCTAACTGCCCCCAATTTTATACTTTGAAAGTTGTCCTTCTTAACAATAGGGCATCTGTAAACGATCACCCTAGTGCAATTATCAAAAATATGGAAATGACAATCAATGACACATGTAAAACCCAGTGGAATTGCATGTTGGCTACAGGAGCGGGGCAGTGAGGAGGGAAAGAATATGATTCATGTAATCATGGAAAAATATTCAAAATTAATTAAATAAAAATTTCAATTAAAAAACAAAAAATCAAATGAAATGCTATATAAATGTTAAAAACAACAACAACAAATAGGGCATCTAGGTAGCCAGTAGATAGAGTACCAGGCCTGGAGTCAGGAAGAACTGAGTTCAAATCCTACCTTAGATATTCATTCAAATCCTGGGCAAGTCACTTAACCCTGTTTGCCTTGATTTTCATGTCTGTATAAAATGAGCAGGAGAAGGAAATGGCAAACCACTCTAGTATCTTTGCCAAGAAAACCCCAAATAGGGTCATGAAGAATCGGACACAACTGAAATAACTAAAGAGTTTCAAAAAGAAGCTCAATTTAAAACCCAAATCCAAAAGACTATGAGAATATTGTTCACAAAGCCCTTTTGTCATCATGTCACTCACATGCTCGAGAGCAAGCAAAGATTCTGCATTACTTTTTCTTTCTTGACACATCCCAAACTCCTCTGCCTCCCAAAGCGTGGCTCCACTCTTAAGCATGTAACCTAATTTCCCTAAAAGGCAGCCATTCTCCACTCTAACCTGGATGGCCTCACTATTGCCAGGACCCACTGCTTACATTCCTGCTTCTAGGATTTTGCTTCTACTTGTTCCCTACCCAAAATGACCACCTTTCTCCCCTCATTTTATTGTCATTCCACCCATTCTGTCAGACCCAGCATAAATTCCTTTTCCTTTATGAAGCCTTTTACATTCTCTGAGTTATTGGAGCTTCTGAACATATATTATAGCCCATGTTCCACAGCTTAGTACTTATTTATTATCTGATTAAGTAAATAGAACTTTTGACTTGGCATCAGGAAGACCTGAGTTCAAATCCAACCTTAGATACTAGCTCTGTGACCCTAAGCAAGTCACTTAATCTTGTTTGCCTCTATTTCTTATCTCTAAAATGAGCAAGAGAAGAAAATGGCAAATCATTCCAGTATTTTTGTCAAGAAAACTCCAAATGGGGTCACAAAGAGTCAAACAGACTGAATGACTGATCAACAACAACAAAATTGGAATAATAATAATAATAGCATACACCTCACGGAGTTTTTGCATAAATCAAATGAAATAACAAATATAAAGTACTTTGTAAGCCTTAAAGTTTAAATTATTATTAAAAATAATAATGACAATTATAGTAGCTTCTTACATATTAGTTTGGCCTCCTCAACTGGCCTACAAAGTCCTGGATATGAAAGAACTCATCTTATACTTCGACTATTTTCCATAATATGGAGCAAAGTGATGGGCATATAGTGGAAGCTCATTAAATAAATGTTGAATTGGTGGGAGGACCCTCCCCTCACAAAGGTTTATGTAGCAGTGAGTGCTGTATTTGGAATCAGAGAACCTCAATTCAAATCAAAGCTCTTCCACTTGATTCTTTCAAAACCTGGAACAAGTCATTTCACTCCTTTAGACCTCACTTTCTTCATCTATAAAATGGCACTAAATTACTTCTTGAGTCCCTCCTAAGCTTTAATCTAATATCCTAGGATCCTACTGAAGAAGCTTCTACTTAGAAAGTGCCCTCTTCTTCCTTATGTCCCATTCCCCCAAACTCCTGTGGGCATCAGGGCAGATTTTCCATTTAAATCTTAACTCGATTTATATACAAATGTGTAAAGTACCTGAAGTTATGTTTTCTCTGAAACTACAGAGTATCTTAATGTGGCGGGCCCTTTATAATCATCTGGAAGGCTTTTCTACCTTTCTGCCTACTAACAGCTGCCTGGCAGTACAACATGTGGGGTATGTGTGGATCTGGAGTCCGAGGACCTGGGTTTGAATTCTGACTCTGCTCATGACCTCCTGTGTGAGCTTAGACAAGTGATGTCCTGATCTCCTGTCAAATGAAGGGTCTGGGCATCATGGCCCTTATATAAGGGTCCCTCAGGCTCTGACTCCAGCTGGAATTGACAAGCTTCAGATAGTATGGGAAGTCCCCTCCCTCTAACCACCCGAGGCCCCTGCCAAGTTCTTGGGTAATCTTGAGTGACAAATCTCTGAACCTGTGTGAAAGCCACCAACCAAAAGATAATGGAATGCAAGCTGGGGAAGGAACTTGATAAGGTAATCATTTGCATGGTTTCCTGTGTGTTCCATTGAAATCTGCTACTGCCTGACTGATACAGCATTAAAAACTTAATGCTGACATCCTTATGCTGCCACTACTTTTGCCAATGCTGATTCCCCAGATAGGCCCTCAGCTGCTCCGTTCTCCTGCCTGATGTCTTCAGCAGTGGCAGAGCCTCCTCTTGTCACTATATCATCAACTTCGATAAGAGCAGAGCTGATGGAAGGTAGAAACAGAAAACAACTCAGCAGCATGCTGGGAAGTCCCTGAAAAGGAGGGCTTAAATGCAATCACAAATTCATTGGACTCTATAGCAATTATCGAGCCCAAACCCCTTTTTCTCATAGCTGAGAAAACCAGGTAGTGATAGACTTGGGACAAGGAACTCAGTTGCCTGCTTCCTAATCCAGAGCCCCCAAACTTCCTCCTACAACAGGTCCTCAAGGAAGGTCAATTAATTTCAGAACATTTGGTATTGAGGCCTGATGATAACTGGTATCAGGACCTATCTCATCCCCGGTCCCTGTAAAGAACTTATGGAGCAGCAGGCAAGACCAAGGTTCTGCTTTAGTTTTTTTACCTGAAATATTTGAAGGCATATTAAGACGTCTGCTGAAATGTTCTTGTTTAAGAAATAGTTTCATTTCTAATGACACAGCACCCCAGTACCATTCCTTGATTTAGTCACGAGAACCAAAACTGATGTGTGGCCAGTTTCAAGTCGTTTTTAGTAGCAGCCAGTACAGAGAACAACAGACTCTTCCGAAAACAGATGTATTATCTATCTAGTTTTCTTTCAGCTGCCTCCCATGCTCAAAACCCAACTCTCAAGAGGGCTGAGTTGAGTACAATGCACCGGCTCCTCTGCTGGTGTCAATCTGGGGACTGGGCTGGTTCTGGAGGGGCTCCCATGGCAAGTACTATCCCAAAGACAAGCCAATCTTTCCCCTCTGCCACAGAGACCCAGCATCATCTTTTTGTGCCGGGCTTACAAAAAGAACAGTAAGTAAGTGCTTCCCCTGAGTTCAGCATTTTCAGTGATTGGTTCCTAGGAGACAAAGGGAGAAGAAATAAGAGGAAATTCCCTGAATGCAGGCTCTGTTCCCTGAGATCATGTTGAACTGTCTTTGAAGGCAGTGGCATTCACCTATGGGCAAGGGGACAGTCATAGTAAGGTTTGCAATGAGCCCTTATTGGGAGGAAATTTATTTTCATTGGTATATATTGGTGCAGAAGAGTACATTTGGAATATTCACATATAAATCTGTTGCTCAAAGCCCATTCGTGGAATATTCTCTTCATTGGGAGAGATTAATTACTCCATGTTCCACTAGGAGCTCCAGAAAGGAGAGATCCCAGTGTTTGGGCTTCCAGCTTCCAAAAGAAGACAGTGGTTCCAGGATTTCTCCTCTCGCAAGCCATCTCCAACTCTCCTTCATGTAGGCATGGAGCACTGAATAATTGATCTCCATCAAAAAGGAGAGCCATATGCAAATAGTCTTGGAGGAGCAGTTTATTCATATTTTTACTTATATAGTTGTTTGAAGGGTTGAAATAACTCCCTGTAGCAGAACCAGGAGAACATTGTACACAGAGACTAATACACTGTGGTATAATCGAATGTAATGGACTTCTCTATTAGTGGCGGTGTAATGTCCCTGAACAATCTGCAGGGATCTAGGAGAAAAAACACTATTCATAAGCAGAGGATAAACTGTGGGAGTAGAAACACCGAGGAAAAGCAACTGCCTGAGCACAGCAGTTAAGGGGACATGACAGAGGAGAGACTCTAAACGAACACTCTAATGCAAATACTAACAACATGGCAATGGGTTCGAATCAAGAACACATGTGATACCCAGTGGAATCATGCGTCAGCTATGGGGGGGGGGGGAGGAAAAGAAAATGATCTTTGTCTTTAATGAATAATGCTTGGAAATTATCAAATAAAATATTATAAAATTTAAAAAAAAAAGAAAAAAGAAATAACTCCCTGTCTTGGGCCTAAGGACTCTTTCCTTTTGGAATGAGAAGTTCAGTATCCAGGGGAGGATCCAAGTCAAATCAACAGGAATTTATTAAGCACCTACTGTGTGCCAAGCATGGGATGAAGTTCTGAGGATACAAAGAAAGACAAAAATAGCCTTTGGCTTGTAGAAGCTCCTCATCTGCTAGGGGAGATAACATGAAAACAACTCTACGAATAAGATATGTACAGGATAGACTGGGTATGAGAGAGTTGGAACATGGTGGGGTGTAGGTAAGTGGCACAATGGATAAGGCACCAGGCTTGGAGTTGGGAAGACCTGGGTTCAAATCCAGCCTCCATCACTTACTGACTGTGAATCTGGGAAAGTCACTTCACCCTGTTTGTCTCAGTCTCTTTATTTGTAAAATAAACTGGAGAAGGAAATGGCAAATCTCTCCAGCACTTTGGTCAAGAAAACCCCAAATGGGGTCACAAAAAACTGATCACAATTCAAGAACAACAATGCTATGCATGCTGAAGAAGGGGATACAAAGATGAAAACATTTCAAGCCCTGCCTCTCCCTTCTGGGAGCTCCTAGTCTAAAGGAAAGATAAAACATGCACATAAAAAGGGATGGTGATTAGCATTGGACCTGGAATTTCATTGGCATAAGGAACTCCTTGAGAAGAAATTCCCACTACTAAAGGCCCCTTTTTTGCAATTTGGAGGACACAGAGTTCCCCGGCCCAGAGAGGCCTGGCCAAGAGTCCTAGAACCAGTATAGATCTGAGATAGTTCTCAAATGTAGGTCTTCCTGGCTTCGCAGCCTGCTTTCTCACTACCCCACACCTCCTCTCATATACCCAAATGACTAATTTTTAAAAATAAATTCTACATTTCGTCCCCCACATTCAACTAATACCTTTGCATAGAAAGTCTTCTGCCCAGAAGTGCACTCATCTCTAATCTGAGTCCTAATTTTTTTTAAACCTTTACCTTCTGTCCTAGTATCAGTCTTAAAGACAGAAGAATACAAAGTCTAGGCAATGCAGGTTAAGTAATAAAGCTAAGAAGTGTCTGAGGGCAGATTTGAACCCAGGTCCTTCTGACTCCAGGCCTGGTACTCTATTCACTGTGTTTCCTTACTTCTCCTCCTAATCTTTCTAAAAGGTTCAAATCAAGTGGCACCTTTTCTATAAAACCCTCTTTGCTCTTCTCAGTTGTAAGGGCATAACCTTCCTCCTCAGATTTACTTTATGTTTTATTTTGTGTGTGTATTTGTAGTCTCAGCACTGAATTGGAATCAAAGGACCCCAGACTAGAACCCAGTGCTGCTATTTGTTCTACTTGTGATCTTGGGCAAGTGAGTTGACTTCTATGTACCTTAGTTTCCTCAACCTGTAAAAAGAACAGTCTGGGAGGAAGCTAGATGACTGTGCAGCCCTGGGCAGGTCACTTCATCCCCATTGCTTAGCCCATACCACTCTTTTGCCTCAGAACTGATACTTGGTATTCATTCCAAGTCAGAAGGAAAGGGTTTAAAGGGAAAAGAAGGGAGGGGGGCCTGAACCTCTTATAGTAAAGTCAGGCCACATTGATTCTGGGTAGTCCAATGCTAGAGGAAGAGAAGTAAGGGCTGGCACTTACTAAACAGTATGTGAAATGTTTGTCAAAATGAATTGAAGAAGATAGCAGAGCAGCAGAAAGTAGAAGCGCTCTGAGAATCCTCTCAAACCAACCTTAAAATAGTACCTCATGGGGGCAGCTGGGTGGCTCAGTGGATTGAGAGCCAGGCCTAGAGATGGGAAGTTCAAATATGACCTCAGACTCTTCTCAGCTGTGTGACCCTGGGCATGTCACTTAACCTCCATTGCCTAGCCCTTACCACTCTTCTGCCTTGGAACCAATACACAGTATTGATTCTAAGATGGAAGGGAAGGGTTTAAACAAACAAAAAAAAATAGCACCTCAAAATGAATAAGGAGTTAGAGAAACAACAAGGGGACAGAGTGAAGTAACTCCTGCAGAAACTACTCAAAAGTTAGGCAGTGTGATAGAGGTTGGCAGGGAAAATGGGTAACCCTCAGGAGAAAGTCTTTATCTACCTTCTCACTTCGATGTCTCAAGACGGAGAGACCCTGACTGCTCTCCAGTCAGAATCTTCTCTCCTCAGGATTTCACTCCTGGGGCCCCTCCCCTGTTGAGGTGATAAATTTCACATACTCTTCAGTCTGGCACTTTTTCTCTAGTGCCAGCCTCTATCACAGCAGAAAGGATCTATTTCTCAGGGGGAGAGGGGAGAGGGCATTGTACATAGAGGAGAACAAGCCACCCCCACCCCCCACCTACTACACCAGGTTCTACACCTGGACATAAACTAACTTTGAGGCCCTGCAACCTGCCCACCCCTTGAAGTCCCAAGCCCTTGCACAAGCCTGCAATGAGGCCTCAAGTCCATGGCACCTGGCCCATTCAAGACTGCAATGAGGTCCCAAGCTCTATTGCCAGGTAATCCACAGTGTGCCTGGCTGGTATAAGCCCGAAGTGAGACTTGGAGCTTCTGCCCAAGTCAGCAGGGAAGACCCAAACACTAGTGCAACCCCAATGCAAGGCAGTCCCTACCTGGCTATTACTAGTCTAAGGGGAGGATCAGAGAGCCCTGCTCAACCCTTGCACTGAGGCCCCAAGACTTGTGAGTATCTTCTGAAAAGGTTTATATTCCAAAGATATTTGTAACTCAAAATTTTTATCATTAGCAGAGATGTTAGAAGGAACATACAAATAGATAGAGGGTAGGGGGTTAGTATACAAATACTAATACTAAAAAAATCAGTATACAAATAGAGAGTAGTAAGTTGTTTAGGATGACTTGATATGCAAAAAAGGGGGGGGGTGAAAAAGAGTTATGCACTGAGATAAAAGAAAAGAGAGGGGGGCAGCTGGGTAGCTCAGTGGATTAAGAGCCAGTCCTAGAGACGGAAGGTCCTAGGTTCAAATCTGGCCCCAGCCACTTCCTAGCTATGTAACCCTGGGCAAGTCACTTGACCTCCATTGCCTAGCCCTTACCACTCTTCTGCCTTGGAGCCAATACACAGTATTGACTCCAAGACGGAAGGTAAGGGTTTAAAAAAAAAAAGAAAAGAAAAGAGAGAGGTAAAATGGGTTAAATTATATCACCTAAATAGAAATGGAAAAAAAAAAACTATTACAATGGAGAGAAGAAGGAGGGTGGTGATAGGCAATGCTTAAACCTTACTCTCATTGGAATTGGCTCAGAGAGGGAATAACAACTAGACTCATTGGGGTATAGAATCCTGTCTTACCCTATAGAGTAGTAGGAGAGGGAAGTAATATAAGGGAGGGGCAATGGGGGTGGTGGTGATTGAAAGAAAAACACTTGCATGGAAGATCAGAGTGAAAGAAGAAAGTGCAAGATCAAAAAGGGAAAATGAAATGGAGGGGAATACACCAAAGGTAATAATAACTGTGAATGTAAATGGAATGAACTCACCCATAAAACAAAAGCAGATAGCGGAGTGCATTAAAAACTAGAATCCTACAATATATTGCTTACAAGAAACACATTGGGGGGGGGGGAGGGTAGACACACAGTGTAAACATAAGGGAATAGAGCAGAATCTATTGGGCTTTAAAAAATTAACTTTTTTTAAAAGCAATAGTAGTGATCATTATCTCAGACAAAGCTAAAGCAAAATTAGATCTAATTAAAAGAGACAAGGGGGGAGGAGGGGCTGGGTGGCTCAGGAAATTGAGAACCAGGCCAAGAGATGGGAGGTCCTAGGTTCAAATCTGGTTTCAGATACTTCCTAGCTGTGTGACCCTGGGCAAGTCACTTAACCCCCATTGCCTAGCCCTTACCACTCTTTTGCCTTTGAACCAATACACAGTATTGATTCAAAGATGGAAGGTAAGGGTTTTAAATAAAAATAAAATAAAAGAGATAAGGAAGGAAATTATATCTTGAATAAAGGCCCTATGGATGATGAAGTAATACCAATATTTAACATATATGCATCAAATGGTATAGCCTCCAAATTTTTAAAGGAGAAACTAGATGAGCTTATGGAAGAAATAGACAGTAAAACTATACTAATTAGACTAATTAGGGGCCTCAACCTTCCCCTCTCAGAATTAGATAAATCTAACAACAACAGCAATAGCAAAGGAAGTAAAGGAAGAGAATGAAAAATTTTCAAAGGTTAGATTTAATAGATTTCTGGGGAAATTTTAATAAAGATAAAAAGGAATATACCTTCTTTTCAGCCGCACATGCTACATACACAAAAATTGACCATGTAAAAGGGCATTAAAAACTTCACAACTAAAAGCAGAAAAACAGAAATAACAAATGCAACATCTTCAGATGATAATACAATAAGATTATAATCAATAAAGGTTGATAGAAAGACAAATTAAAAATTAATGGAAACTAAACAATCTAATTCTAAAAAGGGACAGGTCAAAGAACAAATTATAGGAACAATCAGTGATTTTATTAAAGAGAATAATGAGAAGACAATATATCAAATATATGGGATATAGACAAAGGAGTACTTTGGGGAAATTTTATATCTCTGAATGCTTACACAGTAAAATACAGAAAAAAGCAGATCAATGAATTGGGCATGCAACAACAACAACAACAACAACAACAACAAATGAACAAACAACTAGGAAAAGAACAAATTTAAAATTCCCAATTAAAGATTAAACTGGAAATCCTAAAAAAATCAAAAGGGAATTTAATAAAATTGTAAGGGAACTATTTAATTAATAAATAAGTTTAGGAGTTGGTTTTATGGGGGAGAGCAAATAAAATAGACAGTGCATTAATTAATTTGGTTAAAAACAAGAAGAAAAATCAAATTACCAGTATCAAAAATAAAAAGGGTGATTTTACCTCCAATGAAGAGGAAAGCAAACAAGCTATTTTGCCCAACTATGACAATAAGTCTAGGTGAAATTGATGAATATTTACAAAAATATAAATGGCCCAGATTAACAAAAGAGGAAATACAATCCTTAAATAATCCCTCTCAGGTAAAAAAATTTACCAAGCCATCAATGAACTCCCTAAGAATAAATCCCCAGGACTACATGGATTCACAAATTAATCCCATCAAACATGTAAAGAACAATTCATCCCAATAGTATATAGACTATAGGGCAAAATAGGCAAAGAAAGAGTCCTACCAAATTCTTTTTATGACACATATATGGTGCTGATGTCTAAGCCAGGGAGACCAAAAACAGAGAAAGAAAATTATAGACCAATTTCCTTAATGAATATTGATACAAAAAGCTTAACTAGAAGACTAGCAATAAATCTACAACAACATATCTACCACTAGCATTATTCACTATTGCCAGGTGGAATTTATACCAGGAATGCAAGGCTGGTTTAATATTAGGGAAATTATCAGCCTAATTGATCATATCAATAATAAACTAATAGAAATTATGTGATTATCCCAATAGCAACAGAAAAAGCCAATATGAAATTAAAGGAAAATTATTTTTTTAAAACCCTTACCTTCCATCTTGGAATCAATATTGATTCCAAGGCAGAAGAATGGTAAAGGCTAGGCAATGGGGGTCAAGTGATTTGCCCAGGGTCACACAGCTAGGAAGTATCTAAGGCCAGATTTGAACCTAGGACCTCCCATCTCTAGGCCTGGCTCTGGCCACTGAGCCACACAACTCAGGAAAGCTGTGTGGAAAATTATGAATGTTGGAAGGAATGTGGCAAAATAGGGAC
This sequence comes from Monodelphis domestica, assembly GCF_027887165.1. Taxonomy (NCBI): domain Eukaryota; kingdom Metazoa; phylum Chordata; class Mammalia; order Didelphimorphia; family Didelphidae; genus Monodelphis; species Monodelphis domestica. The sequence continues at coordinate 370,337,790 of NC_077228.1, read as the reverse complement.
ACTAATGCATTGTTGGTGGAACTGTGAACTAATCCAACCATTCTGGAGGGCAATTTCGAATGATGTTTAAAGGACCATAAAATTGAGCACACCCCTTGATCCTGTAATACCACTATTGGATTTGTATCTCAAAGTGGTGACAAAAAAGGGGAAAGGATCTGTTTGTACAAAAATATTTATAGTAGCTCTTTTTCTAGTGGCAAAGAATTGAAAATTTAGGGAATGTCCATCAATTGGCTGAACAAATCAAGATACATGTTATTGATGGAATACTATTGTGTTATAAGAAATGATAAACAAGATGATTTCAAAAAAATCTGGAAAGATCTACCTGAATTGAAGAGCAAAATAAGTAGAACTGAGAGAACATTGTAAAAATAACAACATTGTACAGTGATCAACTGTGAAAAGTTGGCTACTCTCAGCAATGCAGTGATCTGGGACAATTCTGAAGGACTTATGACAGGGAATCCTGTCCATCTCTAGAGAAACAACCATTGAGTGGGATGAATGAGGATCAAAGCATACTATCTTTCATATGGATAGTTAGAAATTCTTGAACCCCTAAAATATAAAAAACTACCTTTCCCAAAATTCCCTTTAATCTCTCCTGCATATCCACATTTGCGTGATTATGTGATTGTATTTAAGTTTGCTGTGACTCCTCCTACGTGCTCTTGGACCTTCAACCGGGCTGAGTTCAGATAGTTCTTTTTCTTTAGTTATTATTAATAAAACTTTTAAAATGTAGTACTTAGTTATTGATTATCAATTTTAATCTTTACATTTTTGACTAATCTACGAAGGGATAGAATTCTCAAATATTTTTAAGAGAGGTTTTCAGTTAAATTAGTAATTTTTTTACCAGCCACCCAGCCAGCCAGCCTTTACACCATTGTGGTCACTGCTGCTGCTGCCACCTACCATGAGAATCTGGGAGCAGTTTCTCTTCCCTCTGCCTGCTATTAGGAAGAACTGCTCCACTGCTGCCTCCCACTGCTATCTCTGATTCGAGTCTCTGAGCTGAGGGTGAGACCCCAATCCTTTCAAGCCACCCACCCACCCTGCCACGTAGGAGCCTATGCTAGCCATTTTTCCATTCAGTGTCTCTCAGGAAAAATGCTATTGCAAAGCATGCTTGAAACTCTGAAACAACAGTTTGAGTTGGTAGAGCTAAAAAGTTCAGTTTGGATCTCTATAATTCTTTTCCTGGGAGTTTTTCTTTTCATTGGAGATTTCCCACTTTATTTCCTTCTGTTTACACTACAAACCAACCTGAAATATTTTGAAAAAGTTCTAAAAGTCTTAACTGCTCTTAACATGCAGGGTGGAGATTCTGCCCTGTGCTTCTATGAGAAAATTCAGAGCTCTGACAAATGAAATGCGAATGGATAATAAATACTGGGAGAGGGGAAGGAAAATTTAAAAGAGATCTGGAAGTTTCTTGCTATTTTGAGTTTATTCTCCTCCTATAATAGCGAATAAGTGTATTGGGATTGGTGAAAAGGATTTTGACTGCACTGCCTGCCTGCACCTTCTCATTGATTTATATTATTATATTTACTGATTGCTTTGAGGTTTAAATTTTTTAAGTTTATCTGTTTTAACCTAATCAATATCTTTCTGTTATACTGAATCATCTAAAGCTATGTTTTGCCTATATTGATCTTTAATTTGTACCTTTACCTTTGCTGAAGAACAAAAAATGATTGTAAGCCCATGAACATCTTGCCCAAACTATTTTCACTAGATCCATCAAAGATGACATGTTGCCTTTGTGTATTGTCAAATAGATGATTATGGATAGATTTCATCAAAAGCTATAAAAAACCTTTAGAGAATTTAATAAGCTAAGAAATTAATTGTAATTTTAAGGGATTTTCAGAAATAGTTTTTGATAACTAGTGGTTTCTGAATGGATGATATTTTATATTTATATTATAAAGAATGTTGTATTAAAGGTAGAGGACCAAAGAGATGTTCCTACCAAGGTGTTTTTATGAAGCAGGAAGCCGTAAAAAGAACTGCAAAACTCTTCAGTTTAATTTACTTCCACCAGAACAATCTAGATTTCTTGGTGATATTCTAGACCCAAAGAATTTTACTTTGTTTAAAAATATGTTTGCCAAGGTTGAAAGATTTGCTACATCTATAAAAATTGTGACAAATATCCACCATTTCATAGAGTTTTTTTTTTGTCATATTGCAACTTATATGAAATATGATAGTAGGTTTGTTGGCTAATATAATTAACTGGGCTATTGTGAATTTGGGGGACTTTGGTACTTCTTTGAATGCATTATCTACTGTGTTACTGCTTTATTCTGAAAATCATTTGTACTTACACAACTGACACAGTGTGTCACTGATTCTAAGCTATATATTTTTTATTTTTAAAACTTTTTTATTGTTGTTTTTCCTTGCATGTGCAATATAGTGTCTGAGTTTTATTTTTTCCTCTCTTTTTTGTATATGAAGCACATGTCAACAGTATTGAAAAGATTTTTCTTTCTTTTTTTTATTTTGCAGTAATATAAGTTAAAAATACATTTGCTCTGTCAATGCATGCCTAAAAAGCTTTAGACTATAGAAATGATGCCATTGATTGTTTAAAAAATTATGGGACTTTGCTTAACGATTTTGTCTGATTTCAGAAAAGACGGAATCCAAAAAGAGCCACTGTACAGTGCTACAGAAGCACAGAGCACCTGCATAGTGCCTATGGAGCACAAGGTCAAAGAGACTGATCCCAGTAAGATTGATGTCATTTTGAGCCAAGACAAGAGAACTTGAACTTGTTTGGGGTTCAAGGTTGCAGCTCTTTTGACATATGTCAGAGGTTGGACTTTGTAAACCTCACTCTGGTCCTGACCCAGCAGGGAGGGAAGACTCCATTCTCTCCCTGCCCTCATATTACAGTTATATTACAACTTCCTCTGAGCCACATTTTAGCAAACATTTATGCTGCCATCCTGGCTCCCATTTGCTGCTGAAATCTAGTCTCTTTTCTGTCTTTCATGCTGTGGCAAACTTTCTGTAGTCCTAACTACTGATTGGGTAAGTACATAATTTCTTAAATCATTTTCATTGGGCTCTGATTCAAGGATCTGTTATAGGTTTGTTTTTCCTTTACTTAGATTTTCTAGATATAAGACTTTTACATTTTGTATTTCATCCATAAGTTATTTTTCTCTTTTATTTGAATTCTTTGCTGTTTTTGATTTTTGATTTTGCTAATTGATTCATGTACCTCATAACTTAGCCATTCATTCCTGAGTGATCCTTGCATTTGTGCTGCTGAGGTATTCACCTCAGGGGGGCCAAGTTATTGTTGTGAAGTTTGATTTGAATTTGAGCAATTTTAGGTGAAAAAACTTGCTGCCTCCCAGAATCCAGAATGTGCCATGAAGATGCCCACAGAGACTACATGCTGTACCAGAAGATCCAGAGTGAACTTTGGGAAGTGAATTGAACTGGGGGGGTTGAAATGCCTTTATTTTGAATGTATACTCTTGGCTTTTTGTCAACCTAGTAATCATTGGTTTTGTTCTCCCCCCCCCTTTTATCCACAAATTATTGCAATTTATAAGTTAGCTATGTTTCCATGATCCTTTTGGGGAGACTGGTTTCCCCAGCAGGATCACGGGGGGGGGGGAATGTATAGTTAGAAATTCTCAAACCCCTAAAATATAAAAAACTACCTTTCCCAAAATTCCCTTTAATCTCTCCTGTGTATCCACATTTGTGTGATTATATGATGGTATTTAAGTTTGATGTGACTCCTCCCACATGCTCTTGGACCTGCCACTGGGCTGAGTTCAGGTGGTTCTTTTTCTTTAGTTATTATTAATAAAACTTTTAAAATATAATACTTAGCTATCTATTACTAATTTTAATCTTTACACATATCCGTGTATTTATGGTTTTATTTGGGGGGTTTCATTTTGTATGCGTGTGGTCTTACAACAATGACCAATATAAAAGGGTGTTTTGCATGCTAATACATGTATATATGACCCAGATCAAATTACTTATCATCTTCAAATGTGGGGAGGGGAAGGAGGGAAGGAGATGGTTTGGATCTTATAATTTTGGAAAATGTATGTTGAAAATTATTATTATATATAATTGGGAAAATAAAATATCTTTGAATTTTAAAAATGTTAAAGAGTGTTACTAAGACAGAGTTATTTATAGTTATTATAACCTATAAAATTATTTACAATATTAATATAACATAATGTAACAATAAAATTTAATATAGCATTTATACATAATAACCTAGCTAGGGCCTTTGCCATTAGGTAGCAGCCATCTAATACTTAAGAAATCTTCCTAAGTTCAAATCCAGACTCAGATAATTGCTAGTTTCATGACTCTGGGCCAGCCACATCACCATATTAGCTTGGTTCCCTCATCTGTAAAATGAAGTGGAGAAGGAAATGGCAAACTGCGCCAGTGTTTTTGCCAAGAAAACCCCAAACAGGGTCACACAAAGAGTCAAACTCGACTAAAATGACTAAACACCACCAGCCACTTCCTAACATTTGCTTGGTTCTAGCCTCTTAGGCAGCCAACTAGCACCAATAAGGCAGAGGAATATTGTTGCAAGCTTTGCTTCTGGATGGTTATTGGTCCTGGCTGGATTCCATGACCATCTTACTGGCTATCTTACATAGCCCTTAAATCCTAAGCAAGACTTGACACCAGTACAGCAGTGAAATGAGCTGAACATTATATTTGGGCAGGCTTAAACTCTACAGAGATAATGAATGAAAAAGTACTTATTAGGTGGTAATTAAGATAGGCAGCATGATATAGTGAACAAAGAAGAAATAAAATGAGCATTAACATAGTGCCTGTTGTGTCCCAGGCACTCTACAAAGGGCTTTCTGCAAATATATCACAATAACCCTTAAGGATTGGAGCTATTGCTAGCCCCATGTTATAACGGAGTAAATTGAGACAGACAGAGGTTAAGGGACTTGCCCAAGGACTTACTCTACCTACTTAGCTAATAAGTGTCTAAGGTCAAATTTGAACTTGGGTCTTAACCTCTTGGTAAACCAATTTAACTCTACCCTGTTCTGTCTCTTGAATCCTTAGACCCCTTATATTGCCAGTTACACCCAGGCAAGCCTCAGCCTTGGATCACCGCTGCCAATTCATCATCTTCACTCCTATAAATATGCTGCTGAAAGAAGATGGAGAAAATCACATAACCATTCTGACTGGATTCACCACAAATTTAGGTTATAGCTGGGCCCTCCCTGCTGCTAGCAAATCCTACTGTATTTCCCTTATCAACTCACTGGCTATGCCACTCTCCACAAAGGCTCTTCTCAGCCCTCCTCAAACCTCTCATGACACCCCTCCTCACCCTGTGAGCTTAGAACCTTGCCTTCTATTTTTACATAAAAAAAGATGAGACTATTTGCCACAAGCTTCCTCTTTTTCCTTCTTCTATTATTTCTATTACTCAGAGGCCTTCAGGTACTTTCTCCTCCTTCATCTCTGTCTCACATGATAAGGTGCCTTTTCCTCCTTACTTCTACTCATTCAAGAAATCCCATTCTAAGTAGCAATTAGAGAAGAAAAAAAATTGAAGGTATTAAAATAGGCAATGAGGAGACCAAGCTATCACTCTTTGCGGATGATATGATGGTTTACTTAAGGAATCCTAGAGATTCAACCAAAAAGCTAGTCGAAACAATCACAATTTCAGCAAAGTTGCAGGATACAAAATAAACCCGCATAAGTCATCAGCATTTCTATATATCTCCAAACCATTTCAGCAGCAAGAATTAGAAAGAGACAAAATAAAATACTTAGGAATCTATTTGCCAAGAAAAACACAGGAACTATATGAACACAACTACAAAACACTCTCCACACAATTAAAACTAGATCTAAACAATTGGAAAAACATTGATTGCTCATGGGCAGGTTGAGCTAACATAATAAAAATGACAATCCTACCCAAATTAATTTACTTATTTAGTGTCATACCCATTGAACTACCAAAAAACTTCTTTACTGAATTAGAAAAAACCATAACAAAGTTCATTTGGAAGAACAAAAGATCAAGGATATCCAGGGAAATCATGAAAAAAAATGCAAAGGAAAGAGGACTTGCAGTCCCAGATCTCAGACTATATTATAAAGCAGCGGTCATCAAAGCAATTTGGTACTGGCTAAGAGATAGAAAGGAGGATCAGTGGAATAGACTTGGTGTAAATGATCTCAGTAAGACAGTTTATGACAAACCCAAAGACCCCAGCTTTTGGGATAAAAATCCATTACTTGATGAAAACTGCTGGGAAAATTGGAAGACAGTGTGGGAGAGATTAGGTTTGGATCAATACCTCACACCCTACACCAACATGAATTCAGAATGGGTGAATGACTTGAACATAAAGAAGGAAACTATAAGTAAATTAGGTGAACACAGAATAGTATACATGTCAGACCTTTGGGAAGGGAAAGATTTTAAAACCAAGCAAGACTTAGAAAGAGTCACAAAATGTAAAATAAATAATTTTGACTACATCAAATTAAAAAGTTTTTGTACAAACAAAACCAATGTAACTAAAATCAGAAGGAAAGCAACAAATTGGGAAATGATCGTCATAAAAACCTCTGACAAAAGTTTAATTACTCAAATTTACAAAGAGCTAAATCAATTGTACAAAAAAATCAAGCCATTCTCCAATTGATAAATGGGCAAGGGACATGAACAGGCAGTTCTCAGCCAAAGAAATCAAAACTATTAATAAGCACATGAAAAAGTGCTCTACATCTCTTATAATCAGAGAGATGCAAATCAAAACAACTCTGAGGTATCACCTCACACCTAGCAGATTGGCTAACATGACAGCTATGGAAAGTAATGAATGCTGGAGGGGATGTGGCAAAGTAGGGACATTAATTCATTGCTGGTGGAGTTGTGAATTGATCCAACCATTCTGGAGGGCAATCTGGAACTATGCCCAAAGGGTGCTAAAAGACTGTCTGCCCTTTGATCCAGCCATAGCACTGCTGGGTTTGTACCCCAAAGAGATAATAAGGAAAAAAACGTGTACAAGAATATTCATAGCTGCGCTTTTTGTGGTGGCCAAAAATTGGAAAATGAGGGGATGCCCTTCAATTGGAGAATGGCTGAACAAATTGTGGTATATGTTGGTGATGGAATACTATTGTGCTCAAAGGAATAATAAAGTGGAGGAATTCCATGGAGACTGGAACAACCTCCAGGAAGTGATGCAGAGCGAAAGGAGCAGAACCAGGAAAACATTGTACACAGAGACTGACACACTGTGGTACAATCAAACGTGATGGACTTCTTCATTGGTGTCAGTGCAATGTCCCTGAACAATCTGCAGGTATCTAAAAAACACTATCCACAAGCAGAGGATAAACTGTGCGAGTAGAAACACTGATGAAAAGCAACTGCTTGACTGCAGGGGTTGAGGGGACATGACTGAGGAGAGACTCTAAATGAACACTCTAATGAAGATACCAACAACATGGAAATTGAATCAAGAATACATGTGATACCCAGTGAAATCGCACGTCGGCTATGGGAGGGGGTGGGGAGGGAAGAAAAGAAAATGATCTTTGTTTCCAATGAATAATGTTTGGAAATGACCAAATAAAACAATGTTTAAAAAAAAAAAGAAATCCCATTCTATCCCCTTTCCTCCAACAGATCATCCCCCTTTTCCTCTCTCTATCACTTATTTTCCATCTTTCCCTATCTACTGGTTCATTCTCTTCTGCCTATAAACATGCCCAAATTCTCTTATCCTGAAAAAAAAACTCACTTGATCGTTCCATTCCTGCTATCTTCCTAACTGTCTCCTTCCCTTTGTAGCTAAACTCAGAAAGGCCATCCACAAGAAGTACCCCCACTTTCTCTCTTTCTTTCTCTTCTTAACCCCTTACAATCCAGTTTCCCATCCAACAAAACTGCTCTCTCCAAAGTTACTAATGATCAGGAAGTTGCCAGATCCCATGGCCTTTTTTCTATCCCTATTCTCCTTGACCTCTCTGCAATATCTGACACTCTGCTTTCTAGGTTCTGGGGACAACACTCTTTCTTGTATCTTCTCCTTCCTATCTAACCACTCCTCTGTCTCTTTTGCTGGTTCCTCCTTCAGATCATACACTCTTTCCCTCAAGATTTGGTCCTGGGTCCACTTCTGCCTCTATATTATTCCATGTGATGATCTCATCTTCTTCCATGGATGAATTTCTCAATTCTACCAGTCTTCTAACACCTTCAATCCAGTGAACTGGGCTCTGGACTGTTCTGCAAATAACCTACTCCATCTATTGGTTCTGGGCATTCTCTTTGGCTGTCCCTTATTGCCTGAAATGTTTTCCCTCCTCCACTCAGACTACTGACCTCCCTTTTTTTAAATCCTACCTTCTACAGAAAACCTCCTCTAACTCCTATTAATTCAGGTTCTTCCTTCTGTTAATTATTTCCTATTTTTCCTATGTATAGCTTGCTTTGTATATATTTGTTGCTGTTATTTCTCCCATTAGATTGTAGCTCTTTCAGGGCAGGAACTGTCTTTTTCCTCCTTTTGCATCCCCAGAGCTTAGCACAAGGCCGTTTGTTGTTGTTCAATGATGACCAAATCTTTGTGATTTCATTTGGGGTTGTTTTGGCAGAGATACTACAGTGGCTCGCCATTTCCTTCTACAGCTCATTTTACAAATGAAGAACTGAGGCAAACATGATTAAGTGACTTGCCCAGGTTCACCTAACTAGTAAGTATCTGAGGCCAGATTTGAACTCAGGAAGATAAATATTTATCCACTTTGACTCTCCACTTTAAGCTGCCCCCTCATAGTACTATGGTAGATATTTAATAAATGTTGACTGATTGGTTGACTTCAGGTCTAGCACTAATACTTAGTTGCCTCCTAAAGGAGCATTCGGTATAGAGGAGGATAGGAAATGACTGTGATATAAAAATGGGCATCATTATGCCACCAGCTGACTCAGTTGAATCTGAAAAGAGCTGACAACAAAATCAGGAAGCCTCTGATACATGTAGGTTAAGTGATCCTGGGCAAGTCACTTACTTTCTCTATGACCTAGACAACTTTAACACTCTAAATTACAGAGAAGGTGTTGACTTGCATTGATATATCACAGGTTCTATCTCTATTCCTTTTTTTTTTTTTTGCTAAATATTGGAGGCACAAATACAAAAGCAAAGACATGCTTTCAAGTAGTTTACTTGTTCTAATAGAAGAGAGACAACATAAATGGGAAGTGGTGGGTTGGTCCAGAAAATCACCCAATGGTGAATGAACCCACGAAGGAGTAGATTGAGATATCCCAGAACAATGGCGGAGTTGATTTGATCTTGGTTTTGGAACTGGGCAGAGGTGAGAAGGAGCAAGGAAAGGGGATGGCTAGGCAGTTGAGAAGATACCTGGGGATTATAGAGTGATATGGATTATGATTAGGGTCTAATTAAAACAATGAACTGAGTGCTATACAATTTGTAAAGCCCTACATCATCTCATCCAAGCCTCCTCATTTTTCTGATTAGAGAACTGGGGCTTAGAAAAGATAATTGTCTTGCCCATGGTTACAGAGCCATTAAGTTGGGTCCTAACTCCAAATCCCGCCCTTATAGAAAAACCCATTATAGTACTAGAATGTTTCTTTGACTCTTAGTTGGGTCTAAGTGATACCACGGCATGCTATGGTCTGATTCTGGCTGGTACTTAATGGATCTGGTGGAAAGAGTACTGACTTAGAAAGCCTGATTCTATCTTATCTACTCCACTTAGCCATGCAAGGGATGATTTATATAGTCTAAGAACCAAGAGAGTGGATGGATGGAGTGTCTCAATTTCTAGTATTCAGTGACTCCACATGGACCTACTCACACTGATGGGAATACAACTATACAACTATTTATGTAAAGCTGAAATACTCGATTGTTTATTAGTGTGTTCAGGAGCAGCTAAGTAGCACATTGGATAGCGTGCCAGGCCTAGAGACAAGAAGTCAGTCTTAGGTGCAAATCTGACCTCAGACACTTCCTAGCTGTGGGACCCTGGGCAAGTCACTTAATCATGTTTGCCTCAGTTCTCGTTACTGCTCTTCTATCTTAGAATTGATCCTAAGATTGAAGATAAGGGTGGGCTTTTTTAAGTTGTAGATGCATCAGGGGACACTAAAGTGAGGGTACTTCTAGCAGAAACTCAGATATGCTGATGACAATTACATTGATTTCTAAATTCATTTTGATCTTTTTTCCCCACAGAATGTCTTTGTACTAAGACTCAAAGCTACATTGTGTTCTCGTTAAGTTCTCATTAAGTATCTATGGAAGTTGATTACTGGGGAAAATAGGATCATAGGCTGAAAACTGGAAGGGACCTCAAAGGCAGTTCAAACCCCTCATTTTTATAGATGAGAGAATTCAGGTTTAGGGAGGGGAGATGACTTTGCTCAGGGTCATAGGAGTAAAGAGTGTTAGAGGAAGCTTTTGGACCTCTGACACCGGAACCTGTATGTAATCTCCACTCCACCACACTTGCCTCCCACTGATCCTCTCCACCTAAGTGAATTCTTCCCTTCCTTCAAAGCCGTCATACCCCACCTGGAATCTTCCCTGACCTCCCTAACATACCATGAGTGGCCTCTTCCACCTATGAGTGGCCAAAGCATTTGCTGTCCAGCTTTGTTTCTCATTACCCCCTAGACTTTATATTTAAGTCAGTCTCCTTGGCCTCTCTTTGATTTTGCTCTCTGTCCTGTCTAGTAATATAAGAGGAAAAGCACTAGAATTAAAGGACATGGGTTTAAATGCCATTTCTGACACTCATTAACTGCTGCCTTGGTCAAATCATTTAATCTGCTCTAGTCCTCAGCTTCCTCATCTGTAAAGTGGACTAAATGACCCCTGAGGTTCCTTGCACCAGTGAAAGAGGGTTAAGGAATCCAGGACAGTTGGCAGAGGTGGATAGAGTGCTCAGCCAGAAGTCAAGAAAATTCATCTTCTAAGTTCAAATCTGGCCTCAGACACCTACTGGCGAGGTAACCCTGGACAAGTCACTTCACTTTGTCAACCTCAATTTCCTCATCCATCAAATGAGCTGGAGAAGGAAATGGCAAATCACTCCAGGATCTTTGCCATGAAAACTCCAAATGGGTCATGAAAAATCAGACATGACTGAATAACAACAACAAAAAGTACTCAGGATAGAAATTTCTCTACATGGAAAAGGCAAAGGGGAAAACTTTGGAAGACAAGGCTAGAGAGTAGGGAGTGAAATGTTATAGTTCATTGTATTTATTCTTTTTATTTCTTTTATAGTTTTTATTTTGCTGTCACTTCAGATAAATTGTAAGCTTCTTGAAATCAAGAATTATTTTATTCTTTGTATCCCCCAGTTCTTAGCACAGTGTCTGACACATAGTAGGCACTTAAATAAATGCTTTTTGGTTGATGGAATATTTCTATTTCCCCTTATTTGATGGAATATCCCTTGAGAACAGGCCCTTTGTATCTCCAGTGTTGGGTACAATAGCTCACACATGTTGGGTAGTGGTTTTGTGTGATACAGGCTCAAAAGTGTTGACTCTGGGATCAGAGGACCTCAGTCCTCTCTTGGCCTCAGAATACTCCTCTATAAAATAAGGTTTACATGGCTGCTCTGAAATGTTTCTTGAACTGAACTGCCACTTATATCATATGTTGCTTTACACTAGAGTTCTGTGTGTGTATGTAAATTTAACTTAATTATAAGGTCACTGAAGGCAGCAGGGACCACATCTTGATCATCCTCTTACCTTCCCCAGAGTGGGTGTTCGATATGTACAATATGAACTTGTTAACCGATCACCTGAAAGACTGTATGCATGCAAACATTATTTTCCTCTTCCAGGGGAGCAGGAGTGTCTTTTCCTAAAATACAAGTCTTTAAACCTACATGGGTTTTCTCGAACTTTCCAAAGCAGAGGTGGTGGTTGTGTGCCTCCTCACTGATGAGTGTGCCCATCTTGAAACAGTGTTTCAGTGATCAATGGTCCAGGTGTCATTGCATCCAGCACTCCATTCCCACTGGAATAGTGTGGATGGGAGACAGAGAGGAGGCAGTTCCATCTCAGGTAGAAAATCTTCCTGTGTTCTACTGACATCTGTTCTGACTCTCAGTTCTTGGATGTGGAAGTTCTTCTTTCCTTCCACCCACTGCCTCCATGTACCTGCTAGAGCATCTGGGTCCCTTCCTCCAAACTTGGCTTTCTTTCTTGCCCTGGCTGATAGTCTTGGTTGGTCCTTTTCATGCCTCACTTTGGTTTCTCTTCCCCCTTGTTCTTTTTCTTTCACTTTCCCCCCACCCACCACCCATTTTTGACATTGTCATCAGGACTTTCAGTGTGGGAACATGGTATTCACTTATCTCCCACACCGAATCTCATGTAATGAATGTCCCTTCTTCTCCACCCTTTCCAAACCTGGAGACCTTCGGGAAGAATGTGGTTCCACGCCAAAGAACAGCACACTAGGAAGTCCATTCTACTCTCAAAAACAGAAGCCAGCTCAAGTCTACAACAACGAATGGTACTGGGGAGAAAGACCCTTAGGTAGGGGCCCAACTGGGCAGCACCAAGCAAGGCACTCTGTCTTCCACGAAATAGTAAAATGAAGTTTCTGTGTAAAGAAATCGCATGTTTTTTGGAATATAGCACACTCCTTCCCGAGAACCTGGAGGATTCAAATGTTTCCTTTGCTACCTCCCAACTCCCTTTGCTAATCTCCTTCTAATTCATGGAGAGAGACAGAGACAGAGACAGAGACAGAGACACACACTGAGAGACAGAAGAAGAAAAGGGAAGAAAAAACCCCGCCAACTCATTGAAAAGCTAAGTCTTGGAAGTAAAAAGCAGAAAGCACCCTTCCCTTTTCCAACACTTGCCAGCATGCACGGAAGCAGGGTTTTGTGCAATCCGTTCTTATGCAAAGCTTGCCCCCCCCCCCCCCCCAAAAAAAAAAAAAACTCAACGTTTCAAAGGCGACTGAATCTGTGGTTCGGTAGCCACACCTCCCCCCTACCCCCACCCCCACTCTCCTCCGGGAGCCAAACGAGATCTGCGGAGACGCTCGGAGTGCCCAGCTCCTCAGCTAGGCTGCGAATGCGCATGTGGGGACTGGGGAGAGCTCTATTTCCCATTGCAGACTTCTTGACATTTCTAACAGGCGAGCTCGACCCAGCGAACCAGCGCGCACTCTGTGAACGTGGCTGCAGCCCTTTGAGGTTGCTGGTGGAAGTCAAGCTCCTGCTTCTCTAGAAGTCAGTTTGTTCTTTTCCCCTTCTGCCGACCGAGCGACTTCCGGCTGGTTTGCTGCACTCGGCTCCCTTGCGGCAACAGCCTCAGCAGCCCCGGGTACAGCAGTGGGGTGAAAGTGACTGACGTGCGGGTCCCTGTAGGACTGTCTGACCCTACTCTGGTGCTGCAGCAGCGCACACGTTTTCACCAGCAGCCCTCACTCACTTTCTGCGGCGCGCTCCTTCCTCTCTCCTCTGTGTCTCTGTCTCTCTCTGTGTGTCTCTGACTCTCTCTCTGTCTCTCTGCCCGATCTGTCTGTCTTTCTCTGTCTCGGCCCCCTTTTTCTCCACCTGTCTCTCCCTATCTCTACATCTCCATCTTCGTCTCTTTCTCTCTGTCTCTCTTCCTTGCTCTCTCCACCTCTTCCTTTCTGTCTCTGTCTCTCTTTACCCCTTCATTTCTCTTTCTCCCTTTCTGTTTCTGTCACTCTCCTTTCTCTCTCCCTTCTCTTTCTCTTTTCTCTATCTTCCACTTCTCCCTTCTCTGGCTATCTCTCTGTCTCCCCCTCCTACCTTCTCTCAACTCCTTTCTTTATCCTTCCCCTCCTCCCCTTCCTGAGAGATATCAATAGAATGAAAAAGTGATGGAAAATGCAGCCTCTCACAAGAGAGGCTATCTTTCCTCACCCCTTGTTGAAAAAGGAGGTGGAGGGTAGTGATTGGTTCCTCTGGATAAAAGAAAGGATGGATACAATCATAGGCTCTTCCTCGTTGTGCCCTCTTTTCTGGCTGTGCTGGTTAAGGATCCAAAGCATTCTGGGTGTGACCACCCACCCACATCACAGAGTGAAGAAAAAACCAACCCTGTCATCTTTGTGGCTCTTAGAATCCCTGGATTGTTTAAGATGTGGTTGGTCCACCTCCTCCTCAAGAGGAATGTTTGCACTTAAGGGTGATTTCCCCTCTTTGGGCCTCAGTTTCCTCGCCTGTAAAGTGAGGTTGGACTCAGTGATCTCTACATCTCCTTCCTATTCCAAACTCCTATGATCTTTGGTGCCTTTCCTAGCAGCATTTTTTTTCTTCTTTCTCTGTCTCTGTCTCTCTGTCTCTCTCTGTCTCTTTGTCTCTGTCTCTGTCTCTGTCTGTCTCTGTCTCTGTCTCTCTCTCTGTCTCTCTCTCTGTCTCTCTCTCTGTCTCTCTCTCTCTCTCTCTCTCTTTGCATCCCAAGCATAGCCTTGCACCTAATAGATGCCAATTTAATGACAGATGACAACTGACAAATACTTGTCAGTTTGGTTTGGGTTAATTTAGTCACCTGCATCTGAACTGGAAACATTAGGAGGCCCTCACTAAATAGTTTGTGATATCTGCAAAATGAAAGTCTGACTCTAAGCACAAAGTGGGCAATTTAAGAAACAGACAAAATGGAAATATTGCCAGACTCAACTAAAGAATATATAAACATATACTCTAAGTATATATACTTATATAGAAACATATATGTGTGTATATATACATATATGTAAAGAATGAATTCAAAACAGCTATTAAGTGCTTACTATGTTCCAAAAATTATGCTAAGTAGAAATAAAAGAGCTAATCAGTCCCGGCCCTCATGGAACTTACTTTCCAAAGATGAAAGTAGAAGCTTCCCAAAGATACCCAATGGACACATTTCTAACTTTCTCAGGGTAAAAAGTTGGTCAATGGAATTCTTATCCTGTAGTGCCACTTCCAAGATCTGAACTGGTCTGTGAAAATCCACAGCTCTGATTGCTGTGTTCTAGGTTCCAGAAATACCAGAATGTCACTCATGTAAAGCATCTTGAGTGACTTTCTCATTAAAGTGTGTAGCTTCACAAACCAAGACCACTTCAGCCCTTACAGTGAAGACTTCCAAGAAATATCCAGAATGCAAAAATAGGGCAAGGGGGACAAAGAAAATATACCAGATTAGGAGCCAGAAGATCTAAAGTCTTGGGTCTTTCACTTATTAGTCTCATGACCCCACTCAGAAAAAAAAAGACCCAAACAAATTCATAAGACTCACCTCAATCTGTTATGAAAACAGAACTTGCAACTTGTCTTTAAATCACATGCAATATTTTTTTTCCTGCCACGAGGACTCACACTGGTCCCTTTGGGGAGCTCAGCTGACAAATAGGGACCCCCTAGGGAGTAAGCTGTGGGGATATAATGAGACTTGAAATCAGAAGAGGGCTTGAGTTCCAGATCTGGTACTCACTAGTTGTGTGACCATTGGTAAATCACCCATTCTCTTCATTTCCTTTCTCATCTCTGAAACTGGGAGTGTGGTATTTATACTACCTACTTCACATGGTAGTTGTGAAGAGAAAGAAGGAACAGGAACACTTACAGTGTCAGCCTATGAATACCAAAGTTTGGCCATTGGTTCCCTTGAAATTCTTTTGGATTTGGGGTATATTTCCTCTTCCCCTTCTCCTTTAACTTTCTGGTACCTCTCAGAGCTTGCTCTAAGAGTTAAAACTGAAAAGGTCCTTAGTGACCTAGTTTAATGTCATCATCTTACATCTGAGGAAACTGAGGACTGAGGAAGAGAGTGATTTGTCTAAGAATCACAGAGCTTTGATGCTGTTTTGTTAATTAATCACTCTTTGTGACCCCATTTTGGGGTTTTCCTTGGGTAAGATGCTGGAGTAATTTGCCATTTCCTTCTCTAGCTCATTTTACAGTTGAAAAAGGTGAGACAAACAGGGTTAAATGTCTTGCCATTTTACAGATGAGTCTAGAATACATAAAGACTCCATCCCAGAGGCACTAGCTAGTAAGTATCTGAGGTTTAGAAACCAGATTTTCTTGATTCCAAGTCTAGATGCCTATTATCCTACATTGCTTTTTTCTTTTAAAACCCTTACCTTCCATCTTAGAATCATTACTATGTATTGGTTCTAAGGCAAAAGAGTAGTAAGGGCTGGGCAATGGGGGTTCAGTGACTTGTCCAGGGTCACATAAATAGGGAGTGTCTGAATTTGAACCCAGGACCTCCCTTCTTTAGGTCTGGCTCTAAATCTACTGAGTCACCTAGCTGCCCCTTCCCACACCACCTTTTAAAGATGACTTTGACCAACCTCCTCCTTTCACAAATGAGGAAACCAAGGGGTCCAGTAAGATTATAAAACCATGGAATTTTAGAGCTGTTAGAAACCTTAGAAATCCCCTAGTGACCTCTCACTTACAAACTGTATATTCATTCTTTGAAGGCAAAGATCCTCTTTTATGTAAACTTTGTGTTTCCTATTCATGCCTATCCTAGTGCTCTGTGGACACTAACCATTGAATAAATGTTGAATGAATGAATGAATCAATCAATGGATTCTTAAAGATAGCTAAAATGAGGTCACTGAGTAGTAAAGTGGCTTGCCCAAAGACACGTAACTAGCTTGTGGCAGAGCCAGGACTCTACTACCTTGAAGCCTTTGTTCAATGTTCTTTGTACCCCATTTATTACCATTTAACTCATTTTTCCTGTTAGTAGAGAGCAGCTAAGTGGCTCAGATGATAGAGAGTAGAGGTGAAGATGTAATGGTCCTGGGATCAAATCTACTCTCAGACACTTCCAAGCTGTATGACCTTGGGCAAGTCACTTAAATCCCATTACCTAGTCCTTGCCATTTTGCCTTGGAACAGATATGTAGTATTGATTCCAAGACACAAGGTAAGGATTTTTAAAAACAAATCAGAACAAATAATGGAGGGAGCCATTCTCTGCTTCAGGATAAGTGCAGGTAACCTTTTAATCAGATACTGAGCCAGGAACTGAGTGTACATACAAAACATCTCTCTTCTCTGAGAGGGAAGAAAAATCTCTCTTCTCTGTGAGATGGGAAAAATGCTGTCAACTTTAGGATGGAGGGGTCCCTTCCCCATCCCATCTTTTTTCAACCTCAAATCCATGGCACTGCTGTTTCTTCTGTCCTTGTTGCCCATTTTTTCCCAATTTCAGGTGAATGGGTATTGGAAGCAGAAGGGATGCGATCATGACCATGTGAGCTTTGAAAGGTTAGAAGAACTATCAAAGGTCCCACAACCAGAGTCCTACCAGAATTCAACAGTAGCTGAAGCAAGGAAGCCACCTGGGACCAGTCACCTGCTTGACCTATTCCAGCAGCTAAAAGTGTCCAGTGAAGAAGAGACGGATCCATCCATTAACTGTATCCTATTGGAAGTGAACTCAGTAAGAGGAGTGTTTAGTATAAGCCAAATTAAATTTGAGTCTGCTGTCCCCAGAGACCTAACTGGTAGAGGAGAGAGTGTGCCCCAATTCACAGGAAGAAGGGAGGTTTGTTTTTTTGCATCTTGCCTCTAAATATGTCTTCTAAGTAAATATTCCTTTATAAAAGCTAATTGAGGAAGCAGCTAGATGTCTCAGTGGATTAAGAGCCAGGCCTAGAGATGGGAGGTCCTGGGTTCAAATCTGCTCTTAGGTACTTCCTAATTGTGTGACCCTGGGCAAGTCACTTGACCCCCATTTCCTAGCACTTACCACTCTTCTGTCTTAGAACTGATAACTTAGCATCCATTCTAAAAAAAGAAAGCTAATGGATGAGAATTGATTATTAGTGACATTAAAGAGATATCAACTGGTTAGATAATATTGGGGAATATTAACTGGCAATGATATTGGAGGGAAAACACACTAAACAGGAGCTCTACAGTAATAGTACTAGAGAGATACCCTCCAATCCCTCAGGGTGACCCCTGGAACTTTGAGGGGAGTAGTATCTGTGCTCTGGGGGCCCAACTTGCCACAGTAAGAGTTGGAAAAATATAGGAGAGAGCCTATATGTGCTTTAGAGACTGTTCTTGCTTTGTATAAATGGACCATTCTACACAACTCTATTTAAAGTGATTTTTAAGGCAGCAGCCAGGTGACTCAGTGGATAGAGAGCTGGGTTCAGATCTGGCCTCAAACACCTCCAAGATGTATGACCCTAGGCAAGTCACCTAACCCCCATTTCCTAGTCCTTATTACTCTTCTGAACATTGATGTAGGAAATCCTCGTGAGAAAATTCTCCTTCCCAATGAAGAGCAAAAACTATTCTGCAACTTGGAGTCTTAAAGCTTCCTAGGATACTGAGGGGCTAAATGACTTGCCCAAAGTCACACAGTCACAATATGCGTCAGAGATGGGATTTGCAATCAGTTCTCTAACCACAACCCCCTGCTTCCTCTCAGCATTTTTTAGGGGGCAATGGAATCCTCTTAGCAGTAGATGACACACCACTCTCTTGCCATCTATCTGTTTAAGTCCCAAGTTGGGTAACTACCTTCTTCCAGTTTACAATTTCCACACCAGTAGGTATGAACAAAGATGTCTGATTAACTCTCCCAAGAATGTGACATATTCCACAATGACCATTTTGTGGCATGAAATGGTAGTGCCTGGATAGGACTGAGAATTGAGTTACCATATTCACAGCTCAGCTCTGGGAACTCCAAAGATCTTTCTCCATGTGGGAAGGAACAAGAAGTTCTATTAAACTCAATTCATTTCATCACCCATTTCCTAAGAACCTACAACCACCAGACACTGTGCTAGTTTTCGGAGACACAAAAACAAGATTGAAACAACCCTTTGCTCTCTCTTGGAGACTTCATTTGACCAGGGGATACATTTTATACTTAGGATTATTTCTATGTATGTATACAAAACAGTGCAAAGTAATGTTGAGGTAAAGGGGAATGGGCAGTGTTGGTGAGTAATGATTTTTCTTTTAAATGCTTGCCTTCTGTCTCAGAACTGATATGAAGTATCAGCTCCAAGGCTACATCAAGGTTAAGTGACTTGCCCAGGCTCACACATCAAGGTTAAGTGACTTGCCCAGGCTCACACAGCTAGGAAGTTTCTGAGGCCAGGTTTGAACTCCTGAGAAAGGATTCTCAGAGACAGGGGAGGAAAGAACGCATTCCAGCCCTGGGGTCTAGCCTGTGCAAAGCCACAGAGATAGAAGGGAATGTTGAGTCCAGTGAACAATGACTAGATTGTCTATGAAAATCCTAAAGTGTTCATCTCAGAGTGAGTCTTTCAGAGTATCACAGATTTAGAGCTAGAAGGGACCTTAAAGGACATCTAATTCAACCCCCTCCTTTACAAAGGAGTAAACTAAGGCTAAGAAAGGAGGGGCGAATCCTGGCTAGGAGGGACAAGCCCAGAGAAGAAAATTTAATTCAGAATATAAACAGGAAGAAACCCCAGTGGAAGAGAACTCACTGAAGATGCTATATTTCTGAAACGTATCTCCAGGAAGAAAGTAAAACTATCTATAAGGGACAGAAGACCAAGTGCCCTTGCTCCTCTACGGTTGAAGGCTGGACTTTATTTGTACTCTATGGTCCCTTGCATTTAAGACATTATTTTATACTAGAATAAGAATCCTTTTCATTTAAACCATTATTTTAGACTAGAATAAGAATTATTTTCATTGCGTCATTATTTTCGACTATAACAAAAATCATTTTCACTTAAACCATTATTTTAGGCTATAATAAGAAAAGTTTTCATTTAAGCCATTGTTTTAGACTATAATAAGAATCATTTTGTTGTTCTTTAGTCTTGTCCAACTCTTTGTGAATCCATTTGGGGTTTTCTTGGCAAAGGTCCTGGAGTCCTGTGCCATTTCTTTCCCCGGCTCATTTTGAAGAGGAGGTCAACAGATGACTTGCCCAGAGTCACACAGCTAGTCAGTGTCTGAGGCTGGATTTGAACTCAGGTTGTCCTGACTCCAGACCTGGCACTCTATCCATTGTGTCATGCAACTGCCCCAATAAGAACAATAGCTAGCATTTATATATCACTTTAAGGTTTGCAAAGTACCATACTTTATATATCCTCTCATTTGATCCTCAACCTTGTGAGGTAGATGCTTTTGTTTTCCCCCACTGTATAAATAAGGAAACTGAGGCTAAGAGATGGAAGCTTTTCTTTCTTCATTCACTTATCAGACAACCATAACCCTATACTTGGAGGTCCTTCCCTCTCCTAATAAGTGTCAAAGGCAAGATTTGAATCCTGGTTTCCCTGCCTCCAAGTCTAGCACTCTACCCCCTGAGCCACCTAAATGCCTCTAAAAGCCCCAAAAGTCTGGGTCCAGATCTGTGAGGTTCCATCTGCTCAGCAGCTAGGTGACTTGTAAATCTGTGGCTGAGGCTGATACTCTGCCACAATCTCCATTTCTGGGTGGACACCATTTTTCTGTGTCTCAGGCAGTGTTCATTGATGTCATGTCAATTAGCACCTAAGGGTAGTAAGGCAGACTTGAATGAATGAAAAAAGCATATATCAAACAGCTTCTGGACGCCAAATCTCCAAACAAAGTTCACAACCCTTCTACTGTCTTACGGAGGAGGCATTATCATTCTCCATTTTACAGATTTTGGAACCAAAATATTGAGCAGTCAGATGGTTTGCCCACAGCCCCAGAGTGAGTCAGCTATAAAAGAGTAGAAAACTCCACTGGTGGGACTGGAGTCTAGCATTTGGCTGCCTCTTTGTGTGGTCTCAGAAAAACATTTCCTCCTTTCTCCAACTGTAGTGTGATGTGTTTGTGCTCTGAAATTCTCTGTGGGATGGATTTTGAGTAATCTTTGACTGATCACTCTCCTTTCTCAGAGTATCTCCTGTGTTGCCCAACCCTGAATCTGTTTCCGTCACAGGAGTCTGTTTGCCATATCCTTCTCTTCCCTTTTGTCTCCACTGCCTAAGCCTTGGTGCAGGCTCTGTGCACCTCCTTCCTCGCTGGCTTTCCCTCCATGAAAAATGCTTGCTTAGAGCGACCCATTCTACCTCACGACTGCCAAAAGCCTTTGCCTTGTGCATTGCTTGACCAGGCTGCCCTTCTCTTTGAGGTGGCCAGTGTAGCCTCAAGACCAAGATCCTGATGCTATGTTTTCCAACTACCCCACATGTGTTTTGTTTCTTTTAATACTCTAGATTCTAGGCTCGACTCTTCTTTCTTTATCCACTTATAAGGTAGCTGTAACAATCTACCTGGAACTCCTTCCCTCTCCCAGTTCTGATTTGTCAGACTTGCCCCACTTTCCAAAAATCCCTAAATATTCCCTTTTTCCATGAGGCTGCCCCTAAGAGGAAAAGAGATGACAACTGTCCTCAGCCCTTTTTGAACACCAAAATTCTCATGAATCCCTCTTCGTTTACCAAATTTACCCTGTTAAGGGATTTACAAGGAACATTGTCTATTTATGGATGCTGCAGATGCATCCAGCCACTCCAATTCATCTTTGAGATGTAGATGTGCATAGCTGCTAATAGCCATAAACTGAAAATTCCCGTTGAGGAGGATGAAGGGAAAAGACAGTCGAATTTGGGTCAAAGAACTTGGGTTTGAAAGACTTGTACAAGAATATTCATAGCTGCACTCTTTGTGGTGGCCAAAAATTGGAAAATGCGGAGATGCCCTTCAATTGGGGAATGGCTGAACAAATTGTGGTACATGTTGGTGATGGAATACTATTGTGCTCAAAGGAATAATAAAGTGGAGGAATTCCATGGAGTCTGGAACAACCTCCAGGAAGTGATGCAGAGCAAAAGGAGCAGAACCAGGAAATCATTATACACAGAGACTGATACACGGTGGTACAATCGAACATAATGGACTTCTCCATTAGTGTCAATGCAATGTCCCTGAACAATCTGCAGGGATCTAAAAAACACTATTCACAAGCAGAGGACAAACTGTGGTAGTAAAAACACTGAGGAAAACCAACTGCTAGACTACGGGGGTTGAGGGGACCTGTCTGAGGAGAGACTCTAAATGAACACTCTGGTGCAAACACCAACAACATGAAAATGGGTTCGAATCAAGAACACATGTGATACCCAGTGGATTCGTGCATCGGCTATGGGAGAGGTGGGGGTGGGGGGAGAGGAAAAGAAAATGATCTTTGTCTCTAATGAATAATGCTTGGAAATGATCAAATAAAATATTGTTTAAAAAAAAAGAACTTGGGTTTGAACTAGAACTTTCTCATTTAACTAAATTTGTGACCTTGGGCAAGTTGCTTAAGGTCATCTCTGAGGTTTTGTTTCCTCATCTGAAAAATGGGGATGGTGCTAGACCAAATTGCCTAAAAGAGCCCTTCTACTTTTTTTTAAACTCTTACTTCCTGTTTTAGAATCAATATTATGTATTGGTTCTGAGGCAGAAGAATGGTAAGGGCTGAACAATGGGGGTTAAGTGACTTGCTCAGGGTCACACAGCTAGGAAGGGTCTGAGATCAGATTTTTAACCAAGGTCCTCCTGTCTCCAGACTTGGTGCTCTACCTACTTTGCTACCTAGATGCCCTCATTAATTATTTTGATTAGAGAGAGGCAGCATGGTTTAGGGAGTAAACACAAAACTGTCCTCAGAGTCAGGAAGATCTGAGTTTGAGTCTGTCCTCTGTTGTTGTTCATACTTCATTTCAAAGGGGACTGATGACATTACTAGGTGATGTCTTGACTTGTGTATGGATTGGATTTAAGGGAGGAAGAACTGCACAAAGTCATCATCTTTACTGTCTCCTCCAGAGTCATCTGAGTCCAATGACAGGACAAAAGTCAGGATGACAGTGATGGTCTGAGAGACAGTGGATGACCTTGGCATCTTGAGTGTCTGACCAAGGTGCTAATCACTCCCCTGTGCTGGCTTCAGCCACCTTTCTGGATGCTGGCACAAATTGTTCTCATCTGCCCATTCCATCAGGGGAAGTCTTCACATGTTCAGTGTAGACATCCCCCAACTCCCCTAACATCCCTCTAACATCCCCTAACAGGTGTGAAGCCTGTTGGTTTCCCTCAACTTGGTTTAACTCATCTGTGGTGATGGTTTTCGGGGTGTACATATAAGCCAGGTGACCCTGGACGAGACTCTTAAGCTCTCAAGACTCTGGGCAATTCCCTAAGACTGTAAATGACAGAGAAAGTGTCAACCTGCCTTCCTTCCCCCTGAAAACATACAGATCCAAGTTCCTATCCTTTGACGCTGAGGATGAGCCTACTGGTTATTGGTTTGATCAGTGGCCAAAAAGGGAGAGAGCCAAGAAATTACCCAGAAAGATGTTCTATCCCACCCTCTGCCTGTGTGCACAGGGGCTCAGCTGGGAACACTCAGGCGCACGAGGGCATTCGCGGACGGTACAGCTTGGGATAACAGGCGTCAGCAGATCCACATTCCCAGCACATGAAGGATCTGGGTGCCTGCCCTAGAAGATGCCTTCAATGACTTGTAGTGGTCACTGGGGCTGCTCTTCTCACAGGCCTTTCTTTCATTTCTCTCCCTCACTTCCCATTTGGAAGCCATGGGTGGCTGCTTCCTAATGATGATTTTACTGTGTAATTGAGGCCCCAAACAATGTCAAGCCCAGCAGTTGTGAGCAACCTCCCAGACTAGGGGAGCACAATGACTCTTTGGCCAATGAGGCACTTCCCACTTCATTCTTAGAACTCGGTAAGCAACATCTTCCATCCTCACTTTAAAGGCCAACAATTTGTTTTTATCATTTGCCAAAACAGCTGAGGATCATTATTAATTAATCAAAAGCAGTGACTTTTAACTTCCCACGCTCTCTCCAGAGATGCTCTAGTGACGGCTACCATCTGGACCTCAGAACTGTTTAGATAGAAGTGGGCACTCTGAGCAAAGTCCTTTTTTGTTGTTAAACACACACACACACACACACACACACACACACACACACACACACACACACACACACACACACACCACTAGCTTAGTCCCATCTCGCCAGAAAACTTAGTATAAATGGATTTTATGGTGGCCTCATTTATTTTTTTTTCAACAACTTTCTTTGGAAATAGAAATGGTGGTTAAGAATTTCACCAAAGGATGAAAGTCCCAACCATAATCCCAATAGCAGCAGAATCCCTCAGAAGCCTAAATCAAGACAACCAAGGCAAGGGATCATCTTCCGGGGTGATGCTCTGTCTTTGAAGACTGTATAGCACCTCACAAAGCCAGCTTTCAACAATGAAGCAATACTATTTCTGAATGGGAAGGGGGTTGGGTGGAAGGAATGAGGAGAAATACTGAAAAGTTGTATTTTACAGATCAAAACCAAGCATTAGCTGATTCAGTTGGCTGAGGTTTCAACAGCTTAATTATTTCTTGAGATGGTGCAGTGGGGTCCCCATTTTCTCTTCCTCTACCCCTCCCCTTTGCAGCAAGACTGTGGCTGTAAAGTGGTTTTTCAATTAAAAAAAAACCAAGGGGAGATGAATATTGCTAGCCTCAAATTACACATCAAAGCAGAAAAGCTGCTCTCGAAGGACAGAAAATTATTTGGGGGCACTTATGAGACCAGAAGGACTGCTGAAGCATGGGCTGTCAATGCAAGACAATGCAAGTCTCGTGCCTGAAAGAAACCTACACCTATCTAAGAATTTAAGAAAGACATATATTGAGGAAAATAAGATTTTTTTCTCATCAAGTGAAGATGCCACTAGAACTTTAGCTCTCTTGAAAGAGCATAAAAAGCTTCTTACATTATCACAGGCCAAATTTTTAGAAATGTGATGCTTCAAAATAAGACTTAAAAAATTATTCCTTTCTTTAGAAAAAATTATTCTGATCTCAATAAACAAAAAAAAATGGATATTGTCATATTCAAGTAGAACTGAAGTCACACAAGAAACTGCAAACCTCTACAAGGTACAACGTGTTTTTCTTTTGAAGAATATGATAAAATCAACCTGTAACTTTCTTTTCTTTTTCTTTTTTTTATTAAACATTATTTTATTTGGTCATTTCCAAGCATTATTCATTAGAGACAAAGATCATTTTCTCCCCCTCCCCCACCTCTCCCATAGCCCACGACGCATGATTCCACTGGGTATCACAAGTGTTCTTGATACGAACCCATTTCCATGTTGTTGGTGTTTGCACCAGAGTGTTCATTTAGAGTCTCTCCTCAGTCATATCCCCTCCACCCCCTGTAGTCTAGCAGTTGGCTTACCTCGGTGTTTTTACTTCCACAGTTTGTCCTCTGCTTGTGGATAGTGTTTTTTAGATCCCTGCAGATTGTTCAGGGACATTACATTGACACTAATGGAGAAGTCCATTATGTTCGATTATACCACAGTGTATTAGTCTCTGTGTACAATGTTTACCTGGTTCTGCTCCTCTCGCTCTGCATCACTTCCTGGAGGTTGTTCCAGTCTCCATGGAATTCCTCCACTTTATTATTCCTTTTAGCACAATAGTATTCCATCACCAACATATACCACAATTTGTTCAGCCATTCCCCAATTGATGGGCATCCCCTCATTATCCAATTTTTGGCCACCACAAAGAGCACAGCTATGAATATTCTTGTACAAGTCTTTTTCCTTATTATCTCTTTGGGGTACAAGCCCAGCAGTGCTATGGCTGGATCAAAGGGTAGACACTCTTTTATCGCCCTTTGTGCATAGTTCCAAATTGCCCTCCAGAATGGTTGGATCAGTTCACAACTCCACCAGCAGTGAATTAGTGTCCCGACTTTGCCACATCCCCTCCAGCATTCATTACTTTCCATAGCTGTCATGTTAGCCAATCTGCTAGGTGTGAGGGGATACCTCAGAGTTGTTTTGATTTGCATCTCTCTGATTATAAGAGATTTAGAACATTTTTCATGTGCTTATTAATAGTTTTGATTTCTTTGGCTGAGAACTGCCTATTCATGTTCCATGCCCATTTATCAATTGGAGAATGGCTTGATTTTTTGTACAATGATTTAGCTCTTTGTAAATTTGAGTAATTAAACCTTTGTCTGAGGTTTTTATGAAGATTGTTTCCCAATTTGTTGCTTTCCTTCTGATTTTAGTTACATTGGTTTTGTTTGTACAAAAGCTTTTTAATTTGATGTAGTCAAAATTATTTATTTTGCATTTTGTGACTCTTTCTAAGTCTTGCTTGATTTTAGAATCTTTCCCTTCCCAAAGGTCTTACATGTATACTATTCTGTGTTCGCCTAATTTTCTTATAGTTTCCTTCTTTATGTTCAAGTCATTCACCCATTTTGAATTTATCTTGGTGTAGAGTGTGAGGTGTTGATCTAAACCTAATCTTTCCCACACTGTCCTCCAATTTTTTCAGCAGTTTTTATGAAATAGTGGATTTTTATCCCAAAAGCTGGGACCTTTGGGTTTATCATATACTGTCTTGCTGAGGTCACTTACCCCAAGTCTATTCCACTGATCCTCCTTTCTGTCTCTTAGCCAGTACCAAATTGTTTTGATGACCTCTGCTTTATAATATAGTTGAGATCTGGGACTGCAAGGCCCCCTTCCTTTGTATTTTTTTTTCATTATTTCCCTGGATATCCTTGATCCTTTGTTCTTCCAAATGAACTTTGTTATGGATTTTTCTAAATTAGTAAAAAAATTTTTTGGAAGTTCAATGGGTATCAACCTGTAACTTTCAAAGCTATCCTACTTATTTATTTCGTTCAGAACTTCCTTCTGTTATCTTCTTTGCATTAAAAAATGCTTCAATGATATATTTTTGGCAATTTTATCACCTGTCCCCTCTTTTTCTTTCCTCTCCTCTTCAATTGAAAACAAAACCACAAAATCCTTATAACAAATATCCACAAACAAGTAAAACATATTCCTACACTACTACATTCCTTTTATTTATTATTTAGTAAGCACCTACTATGTTCCATATACTGCTAAGTAATGAAGATACAAAGACAAAAATGCCTTCAAGAACCTTGCATTCTGCCTTTACAAGTGATTACCATAACATATATTTTGCATGACTGCACATGTATAATTTAAAAAAATTAAAACCCTTGCCTTTTGTCTTAGAACCAATTTACTTGGTTCTAAGACAGAAGAATGGTAAGCACTAGGCAGGGGGAGTTAAGTGACTTGCTCAGGGTCATACAGCTAGGAACCATCTGGATCACATTTGAACCCAGGACCTCCCATCTCTAGGCCTGGTCCTCAATCCACTGAGCCAACCAGCTGCCCCTACATGTATAATCTATATCAAATTGCTTGCTTTCTCAAAGGGGTTAGGGGGTTAGGAGGAGGGAGAGAATTCAGAACTCAAAAAAAATCTTAAATGATAAAAATTGTTTTTGAAAAAATATATATATTTGGAAATATATAAAATAAAAATAAATTTGAATATATGAAAATATATAAAATTTGAATATATAAAATATACAAATATTTTAAAATGTGTTTTATATATAATTGGAAAAATATAACAATTAAACAAAACAAAAGAAAACAAAAAAGTGATTACCATAGGGCACAATGATAGGATGCCAGACCTAGAGTCTCAAAGACTATCATCCTGAGTTCAAATCTGGCCTCAAGACACTTATTAGCTATGTAATCCTGGTGAAGTAACTTAACCTTGTTTGCCTCAGTTTACTCATCTATAAAATGAGCTGAGAAGGAAATGGCAAACCACTCCAGTATCTTTGTCAAGAAAACCATAAATGGAGTCACAAAGAATTGGACACACCTAAAAGGAGTGAACACCACCACCATTTAGCCTGTGGTTCTTCTTATTCCTCTTTTATGTGGATGGAACTCAAACTGGGTTCTGAAACTCTAGAGAATTTCTCAAAATCAGGCTTTAGTGTAATTCTAGTTGACAACAAAAGACTGATTTTCCCAGTTGTGAATTATGGAAGTTTTAGTTTAGAATCATAAAGCAATATAATCCTAGAGTTATAAGAGTCTTCAAATTTGATCTAATCTAATCTCCAGCTAAAACGTAATTATGGATTCCCCATTCATGAGAAGCCTTCAAACAAGGAGTTGGGTTATCACTGGGGTATATTCAGTGAGGGAAATTTTTCTTGGGGGTATAGATTGGATTAGATGGTTGCTATGGTTGCTTCTAACACTGAAATTCAGGAGTAATAGGATTGATCTCCATATAATTATTTACCCATCCTCTACTTGAAAATATCTAATGGCAAGGGGCTGGCTTCTGCCCAAGGCGTGCAAACTACTCCAGTCAAAAAATATTTCTGATCATTAGACATTCCTCTTTACAGACAGCAGCCAAACCTTTCTTCCTTGTAGCCTGTATCCATGCATTGCTCCTACTTTTGCTTTCTGGGACCAAACAGAAGACTTTTTTAAAAATTAAATTTCATCTTTTAAAATTGTGAAACATTTATTTCCCCTCCCACTCAGAGAAAACAAAAGAAAAATAAAACTATTATAAAAATTTGCACAATCAAGCAAAACATCCTCATATAATCTTATTAAAAATATGTCTCATTCAGCATCTTTTTTTAATTGAAAATTTTTATTTAATTATTTAATTTAGGATATTTTGCCATGGTTACATTATTCATGTTCTTCCTCTCCCCTCCCCCCCCTTCCTGTAGCTGATGCACAATTCCACTGGGTTTTACTTGTGTCCTTGACCAAGACCTATTTCCATATTATTGATAATTGCACTAGGGTGATCCTTTAGATCCCAAATTATATCCCCATCGACCCATGTGATCAAGAAGTTGTTTTTTTCTGTGTTTCTACTCCCACAGTTCTTTCTCTGGATGTAGATAGCATTCTTTCTCCCAAGTTCCTCTGAATTGTCCTGGATCCATTACATTTGATTGTGACACAGTGTATCTCTCATTCAACATCTTGAATCTCTGACCCCTCCATCAGATTTATTGCCAACCCCCTGGGGTTGATCATTGAGTTGATCAGAACTCTAAAATCTTTCAAAATTGTTTGGTTTGATATTGTTTTTGTAGAAACCACTCTCTTGGTTCTGCTTGTTTCACTCCCAAAGAGAATTTTAATATGTTTTTCATATGTCAGAATTTTAGGTATTTAAAGATTTTTATCATATCTTTTTAGAAGGTATCTTTCCTCCATGCTTACACATACCCAGTTTACTCAAATGATCCTTGGCATAATTTTTATATTGTCACCATCCCCTTTACCCTAATAATAGTATGAATAATGACAATAGCATTTATTTAGCACTTTAAACTTTATACAACCTTACAAATATTAATGTTACACAACCTTACAATACCATCCGATACTCACATGAAGGGACTATGGGATCATAATCATGGGAGAGAGGTATTATTATTACTCCCATTTTACAGATGGGGAAACTGAGGCAGACAGAGGTTGAGTGACTTGTCAGATCACAAAGATAGTAATACCTGATTTGATCCTCACAACAACCATGGGAATCAGTGCTCTCAGAACCCCCATTTTACAGATGAGGAAAATGAAGCAGAAAGACGTTAAGTGACTTGCCTAGGGTTACACATGTGGTAAGTGTCTGATAGGATTTGGATTCAAGGCTTCCTGACTCCAGGTACAGTGCTTTATGCACTGTACTATGTACTATTTTGACCTGTCTATGTACCTGCTATTCTATGGTTCTCAGATCTCTAACCATAATATTCATAAGCCTGACCAGGGCAGAATACAACAAAATTGTCATTTTCTATGCTCTGGACTCTGTACACCAATTAATGCCACCTGATATTTGGGATTTGTTTGCGGGGCAACCAGATCACTCTGTTAACATATAAAGAATGTGCCTATAGGGACCTAAAACTTTAGCACATGAGCCATCGATGAAGACTTCCCCAACTTATATTCGTGTGACAGAAATAGAAGTTGACCATTTGTCCGTTTCATTAAAAAAGTTTTTATTGATTTTTTTTGTTTTTACATCATCCTAGTTATTCCTAGTATCCCTCCCCCTCCCCCTTCCAGAGAGTCATCCCTTATACCAAATGGTATTTTAAAAAGACAAAACAAGAAAAAAATCACAACTTATAAATACATTGAAAAAGTCTGAAAGGATACACAATAAGTATAGTTGTGGACCTCCTTCTTCCATGAAAGGAGTCTTCTTATATCTCTTCATCCTGGGTCAAGCTTGATTTTTACAATTTTATTACATTCACTTTTTTTTTTTTGAGGAAAGAAGGAAGGGAGGAAGGGAAGAAGAAAGAAAGAAAGGAAAGGAAAGAGGGAGGGAGGAAGTAAGAAGAAAGGAACCTACATTTGTTTTAAAAAACCACACACACACACACCTTATTTTCTGTCTTAGAACCAATATGGTTCCAAGGCAGAAGAGTGATAAGGGCTAGGCAATTGGAGTTAAGTGACTTATCCAGGGTCACACAGCTAGTCCACCTAGCTGTCCTAGTTACATTTACTTTTGATTCTTGTATGTGTGATTTTCCATTTACATTGTAGTTATTATGTATTTTTCCCTTGGTTCTGCTTACTTCACTCTGCATTAGTTTATATAGCTATTTCCATGTTTCTCTGTATTTATCAAATGCATAATTTAGTACATCACAGTAAAATTCTATTACACATACCACAATTTGTCTGGCTATTCACTAGTTTATGAGCATCAGCTTTGTTTCTAATGCTTTGCTAGTACAAAAAGTACTAGTACAAAAATTTTTGTACATTTTCGGGACTTCTTTTATCAATGGCTTATCAATTGGGATATTAGCTCCAAGTCTCTAGTTCGAAGGTTATGAGCACCTTAGTCATTTTATTTACATAATTCCAGATTACTTTCTAAACTTATTGTCACAGCTCCTCTAATCATGTATTAATGTGCCTGTCATTCCATACTCTTTCAGCATTGACTATTGCCACTTTTGATCATCTTTGCCAACTTGCAGGGTGTGCAATGAAGTCTTGGGGTGGTTTTGGTTCTTATTTCTCTTATTATTAGTGATTTAGAGTATTTTTCTCATGTGTTTGTTAATGCTTTGCAATTCTTTTGATAATTGTTACTGGGAGAACATTTTTATAACATAACTCTCTGATAAAGGTTTAATTTCCCAAATATAAAGGAACTAAGTCAAATTTACAAAAAATCAAGCCATTCTCCATTTGACAAATGGTCAAGGGGCATTGTAAAATTGAGATTTGAACTCTGGACTTCAATCCCCACAAGTCCTTGCTCCACTTCCCCAAAATGCTTTGTAATCTCACGGAATTCTGAGGTGGGCCAGATTGAGAAGGTATTTAAGCTGATTACAAAGGCTTTTGTACTCTCTCTTGGACTTCCGTTTTGGGGCAGATGTGGCTCTTTCCATAATGTAGGTGAGGTCTTGTCTAGGCCACTCTGGACTAGACACGTTTTTCTTATCCTGTATTTTCTTTAATCCTTAATCCTTAATAATCCTCTAAAAATATAATACTCCTTCTAGAGAGAAACTAATTTCTACCTGCCTCAGTCTCCCCATAGTCTCCCCTAAAATTTAACTGTTACAGCATAAATAGGCAGTTTTCACATAATGAAATCAAAACTATCAATAAGCACATGAAAAAGTGTTCTAAATCCCTCCTGATTTAGAGAAATGCAAATTAAAACAACTCTGAGGTACCACATCACACCTAGCAGACTGGCCAATATGGCAGCAAAGGAAAGTGATAAATGTTGAAGGGGATGTGGCAAAATTGGGACACTAATGGAGTTGTGAATTGGTCCAACCATTCTGGAGGGCAATTTAGAACTATGGGCAAAGGGTTTTAAAAGGCTGCCTACCCTTTGATCCAGTCATAGCACTGCTGGGTTTGTACCCCAAAGAGATAATAAGGAAAAAGACTTGTAGGAGAATATTCATAGCTGCACTCTTTGTGGTGGTAAAAAATTGGAAAATGGGGGGGTATCCATTGATTGGAGAATGGCTAAATAAATTATGGTATCTGATGGTGATGGAATAATATCGTGCTGAAATGAATGATGATCTGGAGGAATTCCATGTGAACTGGAGAGCTCCAGGAACTTATGTAGAGTGAAAGGAGCAGAACCAGGAGAACATTGTACACAGAGACTGACAATCAAATGCAATAGACTTTTCTACTAGCAGCAATGCAATGGCCCAGGACAATCTCTAGAAGAACTTAAGAGAAAGAACATTATCCCCCTACAGAGAAAGAACTGTGGAAACAGAAACCCAGAATATGAAAAACATCTGATCGATCATGTAGTTTGATAGGGATATGATTAGGATTTTGATGTTACAAGATCACTCTATTGTAAATATGAATAATATGGAAATAGTTTTGAACAGTGATACACATATAACCCAGTGGAATTGCTTGTTGGCTCTGGGAGGGGGAAGGGAAGGTGGGAAATCATGAATCATGTAACCATGGAAAAATATTCTAAACAAAAAAAAAAGAGAAAAAAGAAAATTGTTTATTTATGTTCTTTGATCACTTACCTATTAGGGAATGACTCTTAGTCATATTATGCTAGATAGTTAATCTTTATCAAATAAATCTGAAACAAAGTTTTTTTTTGTTTACCTACTTCTCTTCATATACTATAATATTGTCTACACAGCTTTTCAGTTGTACGTAATCAGAGTTTTCTATTTTATCTTTTGTAATTGCCCTTTCCTCTTATTTGTTTAAAAATATATCTCTTACCCATAGCTATATGATGTATGCATCTCATTTTCAAAATAGTATGATCTTTAATATTAAGGTCACATATCTATTGAGAATCTAATGTGGAATATAGTATAAGGTGTTGGTCTAAGCTTAATTTCTGCCATATTGCTTTCCAGTTTTCCCAAACAATTTTTATCAAATGAGGAGGATTTTTTTCCCCAAGGTAATTTATGTCTTCCATTTTTATCAAATACTGAGTTCCATTGTTTCTGATTTTCTCTTGTCTAGTCTATTCCATTGATCTATTTCTCTATATTTTAACCAATTCCAGATGACTTTGCTAACTGTTGCTTTCAAATATAATTTGAGATCTGGAAGTATTATGCCCTTTTCATCTCTACTTCTCTTCATCATTTCCCTTGTTATTTTAGATTTTTTGTTTTTCCAAATCAATTTATTATTATTTTATCAAGTTCTATAGAGTATCCCCTTGGTAATTTGATTGCTATGGCATTAAAAGTATAGATTAACTTAGGTAGTATTATAATTTTTAATATTGCATGGCCTAGCCAGGAGTATATAATATTGCTCTAGGAATTTTAAATTGTTCTTTATTTCTTTAAGGAACACTTAGTAATTCAGTCTATATAAGTTTTTGTATGCTTTGGTAGGCCAATCCTCAGATGTTGTATATACTTTGTCATTATTTATAATGCAATTTCCCTTTTTATTATTGCTTCTTGGATTTTTGTTATTATGTATAAATGATATTGATTTTTGAAGGTTTATTTTGTAGACTGAAAATTTGCTAAAGCTATTTTTTGTTTGTTAGCATTTTTGCTGTCACCCTAGGAATTTCTAAGTATACCATCATATCATCAACAAATAGGGACAATTTTATTTCCTTTTTACTTATCCTTATTCCCTTTATTCCTTTCCCTTCCCTTATTGCTTTTACTAGCATTTCCCGAACTATAGCAGATCATAATGGTGAGAGCAGGCAATTTGTTTCACTCCTGTGCCAGGAGCCATCAAAGACCATGCTGTTTGACACAGTCACACGTGGAAACCAGGGACTGCAAAGCAGCCCTCAGGAAGCATGGAAACATCCACTAACCCCCCCCCCCAAGTGACTTTTCTTATTAACATGCCCTTATTATTGGAATTGCTATGATTATTATTCTTACTTAGCCCCAGGAAAAATAGATGAGAATGACATGCTTGCAGGGTTAATACAGATGTCCCACTCTGTATCCCCAGAATATTACCAGGAGATCCCACTTACAAAATTAAACCTAAGGATTCTTATATACCCACTTAGATAGGACCCTGTTTTCTAGGCATAAAAACTCCTGGCAAATCTGTGCTCTGAATTCCCCAACCTATATCTAGGTCATGTTGATTCTACCCTCTAACCCTGCACTTAGTAACAATGTTTTGTTAACTATCTCCTTAAGCTTTATGTCTGTTGTTATGTTTTATGGAAACATGTATATTGAGAATGAAACTGTGTGCCAAATAGATGTGTGATTATGAGAGTATAAAATAAAGCCAAGCCTCAGCCAAGGTGGAGCAGTTTCTCTGTGAAACCCCATGCTGTGGGCTGAATAGAAAGCTTTGTCCCATCCATCATTCTGCCAACACCATCCCACCTCCAAGACCCTATCTCCTGTGGGAGGCTGGACCACCCCACAGCACTTCTGAGATTTATTGGAAAAAGTCCTAGCGTATCTTCATTGCATATTGTAAAGGATAATTTTAGCTTTGTGCCCTAAACTATGTTAATTATTTGGTTGCCATGGGTATCCCAAATATTAAAAAAATATAACCAAGTCAGCTGGAAATTTATGGTGATTTAATTGATATAGTGGAAAGAAATTAAGAAGAAGGAAGAAGGAAAGGGTGTAGGATCTCTCCCACCTGGCTAGTGCCAGGAGGAAGACCAGAGGCTCTAAGAAGGTAAGGGTTTGGAGAGGAAGGGAAGGAATCAGTCTGAACTCCAAAAAGGGCTCAGCCAAGATGCTTGAACCTGAATCAGCTCAAGGGCAAACTCACTGCCAAACCCAGACAAATAGCTGCCACCATGCCAAGATGTCGGAACGTTTAGCACACTGCCAGCCAGAGTCGTCTCCCCGGGAAAAGGGAGCGAAGAGAGGAAGTGATGTGCCTTATATAGATGGTTTTATGTCACTTTCCTACGTCTCATCTGTACCAATGATAGCTTAGCTTGACTTAGGACAGCCCAGGGGTCTGTCTGCTATTTCAGCATGTCTGTTGAAGGCCATTTCCTCAGATAATTAATCCTTGAGTATGGTGCAGACATTCCTGACCTTGTTAAACTAAGTAGGGTGGAGCAATGTAGAGTTCCCAAGACCTGATTCTGTTAAACCAAGTACCTTCATTGTTACTAATCAGGAAATAGCTAAATCATATCTTCTAAAGTACGGTCTGAGTAGGGTGGAGTAGTTTTTAAATTCACAATATGATGCTTGCTTTGGGTTTTAGATGCTTTTAATAATATTTTTTTAAAAGTCTTCCTATTCTTATTCCTAAGGGCTTTTAGCATAAAAAAATATTGTACTTTGTCAAAGGCTTTTTTGGAATCAGTTGAAATGATTATGCAATTTTGGATGTTTTGGTTTGTAATATGATTAATTAACTGGTTCTATTAATGTTGAACCATCTTTATATCCCTAGTATAAAACCTTAAATTTCATCTTAATAGATTTGAACCATCTTTCCAAACTGCCCAAGACATCTTTTTTCTTTTTTTTTTAACTCTTACCTTCTATCTTACAATCAATACTGTGTATTGGTTCCCAGGGTAGAAGAGTGATAAGGGCTAGGCAAGAAAGGTTGAGTGATCTGCCCAGTTACACAGCTAAAAGTGTCTGAGGTCAGATTTGAACCCCAAACCTCCCATCTCTAACCCTGGATCTCTATCCCTTGAGTCATCTAGCTACCCCCCCCTCCCCAAGATATTTTCAATTGGTTTTTTCATCCAACATAGGGTATCTCCCAGCTTTGTGAAATCTGCAAATCTGGTAAGCATATTGTTAGAAGTGAGCCTGTTAGGGTTTGATGTTGGAAGAAAATGGAGTGTTTAGATTTCATTAAGTGTTGAACACAAGGAAATGTATTATGCTTTAATAAAGGATATACAGCAAGGATACAATGCCACCTCATCGTCTCCATATTGCAAGTAGGGAAGGAGATGATGATTCAGTGGCCATCGAAACCACACCAAGTTAGAGAAACATAGGTGGAACTTTTTATACCTTTAGATGATCAGGAAGCTAGATCAAGGGAAGCAGAAAACAATTAACTCAAGGATCCCCTTGTTGCCTTTTAGGGAAAACTAAATGCTATGGTTGGAAGCAGGGAGAGAGGGCAGGCTTTGGGGGGAATGTTGGTAGCTTCGAGTCCTATCATTCATACCTTTTATGTTTTCATCTAATTTGTGGATAAAAATTTCAAACAGGAAATTCCAACCAAGGACACTTTTAGTCAAAGGTGTGCTAGAATCAGCTCAAATGGGCTTGCAAGAGCCAATTATTAAATCCTCAATATAAAGGTTTACACCTCAGACATCAGCAAGTGCTACAACTTAGGGCGTGTTTTATTGTCTAGACTTTTAAAAGTAATGGGGAGGGGGTAGCTGGGTGGCTCAGTGGATTGAGAGCCACGCCTAGAAACAGGAGATCCTGAGTTCAAATCTGACATTTGTGTGACTCTGGGCAAGCCACTTGACCCCCCTTGCCTAGCCCTTGCCATTCTTCTGCTTTGGAACCAATACATGGTATTGATTCTAATAAGTATAGTTGTGGACCTCCTTCTTCCATGATGAGAGATTCTAAGATTCTAAGATGGAAGGTTAGGATTAAAATAAAATAAAAGCAATGGGGAAAATATTAGTAACTCAGGTTAAACTTAAGTGTGTCATTTGTATATTTTTCCCCCAGAGAGCTGATTATTAAACATTTGCAAGCATTCCACCATCTTCAGTGCCTTCTTAATCCTCATCAATCCATTAATCAGCTTTCTTAATTGTTGTCCTAAATTGTTTTCTTAAAGTTGCTTAATTGACTATGAATTCATCTAAACCAGTATCACCCATCAAAATATGATGAAAGTCTGTCAAATATGTTGCTGATAACCCATTTATTAGATCTAGGGAGAGCTGTAGGTCACAGTGTATGTAATTAAACCTATCAAAAAGAAAAGAGAAGCAAGGAGGGGAGGGGAGGGAGGGGAGGGGAGAAGAAAAGTCTACATTGATTATTTTGGAATGACTTAGTCTTCATGAACTTGAGCTGGAAAAAATGAATAAAGATTGAAAAGTAGGTCAACAATACTTAAATCACAAATTATCCTGATGAACAGGGGGAGGCATAGAAATAAATCAATGTGACCACAAAAGCAGCACTCTGAAGAGCTTAGATTTTTAGATAAATATATTGAAATAGGAAGAATGAGCTAACTAGGTCCTAGTGATTAGTGCTTTCCTTTTTTAAAGTTCTCATAAATCATTACTTTCATAATCTGTTTTAGAATTTTGCTGTTGATAGTCATCAAACTTACTACTGGTTCATAGTTTCCAGAATGAATCCTTTCCTCTTTTAGAAAATCAAGGCATTTGCCTATCTCCAATCTTCAAACACCTCTCCCATTCTTAATTACTGATAGTGATTCTGCAATTACACCTAAAAGTAATTCAATATCCCAGATAATAATTTGCCTGGGTAAATATAGCGACTCATTTCCAGTTATGGTAGCTAGGTGCTTTCTTTCCTATCTTTGGTTTCAATTCAATTTCAGGTATTTTAAAAATATCTCCTTTCCATCTGGAAGATCATTCTTCTTCCTGGAAAAGACGGCTACAAAACAGAAGTGGAAAGGAAATAATTTCTCTCGTCATCTGTGACCTTTACGCTATCTGATCCACAGGAGACTTATTTATTTTGCTTGATTGTTGTCCTTTGTTCTCAGAAAGGACTAAAATTATGATGTCACCATGTTGGGGTCAATGTACAGTGTGTCTCACTCTAGTTGTCTCTTTTGCAGGTCAGTGTGGGAGAATTAATATACAAAATAGTGGACTTTTCTCAAAGGGGCAGCAGTAAGTATACAAATTTCTATTCTCCAAGTAGGACCCTAGTTTTCCAAAAATGCCGTCACCCTGAGTTAGCAAGAGAGGACATCCCACTTGCTGTATGAGGAATAAAATATAGGTGAATGATTGTGATGGGTTAGAACCTCGTTCCAAGACTATGAGCCTGTGGTCACCAGCCAATGGTGAACTAGGAGAGCAGTGGGATGGTCAGACACAAGGAGTCCATTAGAACATTTGAGATAGACATGTCTCTGGATTTGTGCTTCTCGTATTTCTATTGCGCTACTTTGAAGCCCAGTGCCTTCTTGGATGCTGGTATGCCACGCTGCATAGACCTGTGCCCATCTCCCATTCTCACAATAAATGCTAAAGTTCTTCAGAGAGACCTTAACCATGTCCTTGTACCAATTCTTCAACCACCATATTAATGCTTGCCTTGTGTGAATTCTCCTTGAAATAATCTTCTAGGGAAGCAGACTAGACGTTGCAGTGGCTAAAAATGTTTGATTTGGAAGTAGAAAGATATGATTTTGCATCCTGCCTTAGTCACATACTAGCTGTGTCATCCTAGGTAAGAGATATATATATGTGTGTGTGTGTGTGTGTGTGTGTGTGTGTGTGTGTGTGTGTGTGTGTACCAATTAAATATAATAACAAATTTCCGTACATGTTTTCCTAAATATGATGGAATTTATCTCCCTCCCTCCTTTCCCTTCCCCCTCCCTGTGCTGGCAGGCAATTTGATCTGGATTATACATGAATTATCATCCTAGGCAAGTTGTTCACAGATTCTAAGCCTCAGTTTCCTTACCTGTCAAAATTTGGATAAAATATCACCTACCTCACAGAGCTGTGATAATCAAAGGTCAATTAGCCTATATAACTTCGTTATTCAGTTGTTTCATTCCTGTTGGACTCTTAGTGACCTCTTTGGGGCTTTCTTGGCAAAGGTTCACCATTTCCTTCTCCAGCTCATTTGACTGATGGGGAAACATATGTAAAGTGTTCTAGAAACCTTAAATTGCCATTTAAATAGTAGCACTTTGCTGGGATGACATAGTGAACTCCTGATTGGGGACTGAGAGGCACTGTTGAAAATGCTGTGAAGCTTAAGTGCCTGGTGGGGCAACGGGAGCTCTGTTGGAGATGATTTAAGGGTGTACAGTTGGGAAAGGGGAGAAGGACTCTTGTGGAGCGGCTTTCCCTTTCTATAGTCCAAGAGACTTTTGCATATCCTTTCAGTGCATCAGGATGGGAAGCAATGGTAGCATGTGGCCCAAGCTGAGGGACAGAGCATATGGCAGCAGGAGGCATGCTTACCTCTCCCCCAGAGCTGGGATCCTTAGCTGATTTCTTTGGTCTTTCTGTTTCTATCCCTGAGCCCTGCTGAAGGACGAGCATCCTCAGAAATGGACATTTTGAAGCCTTTGAAGTCACTTCCTGGGTTGAGAGTTTCGGAATTTCTGATTTAGTTATCCTGTCGTTTCCTTCTCTGGATCATTTTACAGATAAAGAAACTGAGGCAAGCAGAATAAATGACTTGACCAGGGTCACACAGCTAGTCCTCGTCTGATTCCACTCTGGCACTTTATCCACTGCCTCATCTGGTTGCACACAAGTAAGCCATATATCGGATAAAATGGAAGTAGTAAGCAAAGGGCAATTTAGGAAGGTACATGGTTCCCCTAGATCAAATTACAAGGAGAAAAAGAAAGGAAGAAATCAATCAATTAATCAACAGTTAATTAAACCAATTAAGCATCTGCTCAGTGCCAGGCATTGTACTGGGTTTAGGGAATACAAAGACAAGAATGAAAGCTGTCCCTGCCCCCAGGGCCCTTACCTCTCTTTAGATCTCCAACTTTCTTTGGGGCCCTAATATTCTCAGTCACCCCAGCGTTGCCCTGTGCTATTTTTCCCCCTGTGCCCCAGCAGCACCACCCTTGATTGGGCCCTAGAAAAGGTGCCACTGAAGAGCGTGTCACTTCCTGAGGCCCTCGGGGGCTAACCTGACTTTTCTCGGCTTGTTTTTCCTGTGGGCTCTTCCTGAGACGGACAAAGGTGTCATTTGCCACCTGAGCCTCAGCCTAGGAGCCAGGGCAACCTCTGTTTTAATGGCGGGTCTGACCCCGAGTCCCCATGTGGCCTGGAAAAAAGTCACCGCTTCCCGGCCTTCATTTCCCCGTCTGCAAAATAAGATCCAATCTTATTTTGGAAGAAGCCAGTCTTAGATATCTCCCAAGGCTGTTCCCTCCCTAATTACTGTTTGTAGAACACGGACCTGGAGCGGGCGGCGGCGTTAATTATCATTATCATTCCAAGGTCTTCCAGCCAAGTCGAGGCTGTCTTCCCTCGCTTTCAACTTCTGAGGGCTGACCAGATCCCAACCCCGGACAGTGTGGAAGGCCAGCGAGCAGGAATAATCGGCAGATGGTGGCGATCCCAGCGGGACCCGGGACTGATTCAAAAACTAGGATTCTCTCCACGCAGGCAGGCAGAGGATTCCTTTCCCTCTGCTGCTCCGAAGTGGCAGACAGAGCGGCTATTTATTGTTTCGTTCGAGTGTAATTGGGCCAAGGACCAGGGATGCTGCCCCTTCGAAGCTTCCCCGGGACGGGCCACTTCATTTCCTGGGAAGCCGGAAGATCAATAAAGAACTGGCCCCCTATTATTAGATGGGGCCCTAAATTGCAAGGTAGAGTTGGAGAAGCCTCAGAAGTAGTGTGATCAGTCATGAAGAAAGATGACTAATAGCTTTCTTCTGGTCACTCACTTGCCTTAGAACTCTGGTTTTTACCCTCGAAGAACAGCAGTTATCAGATTTCCTGGTAAAGAGACACCTGACGGGGCCAGATTCTCTGTCCCCTTTGTAGGTCTGGCCGCAGCACCCACGCTGCTGCCTTTTAAAGGCCAGTAACAGAAAGTGCTTCCCTGGCATCACCGATAAGGAGGACAACAGCGATCCGAAACAGAATGACGTTGGCAAAGGACTTTACAAACGCTTGAGCCTCCCAACAACCCCGAAAGGAAGGTGCTGTTATCACTTCCATTTTATAGATGAGGAAACTGAATCAGGTAGAGTTTCATCCACACACCCAGCACCCAGGATTGCTAACTAGCAAATAAGTCTGAGGCTGGACTTGAACTTGGATCTTCCTGCCTCTGGCACCAGCATCAGCATAAGCATCAACTGCCCAGTGCCTGCCTCGGATTATATCAGAAAGAGGAAGTGGTTAAGCTAAATTTAGGATGCTGCCCATTGGATAAAGGGCCCCAGTTTTCTCTTTTATCATATGAGGAACCCCTAAGGTTGTGACTTGCCCAAGGTCACAGCATCTGAAGCAGGATTCGAAACCAGGTCCTCAGACTCCACTTTCCACTGTATACCATGTTCCTGTGTGCCTGCTTCACCTAACTGCATGTAAGGTCTCTTTTCAAATGTCCAGAGGATATTGATTGCTCTGGTCTTTGAAAACT
The DNA here is from genome assembly GCF_027887165.1 of Monodelphis domestica. NCBI lineage: Eukaryota > Metazoa > Chordata > Mammalia > Didelphimorphia > Didelphidae > Monodelphis > Monodelphis domestica. The sequence goes on along the minus strand of NC_077228.1, from coordinate 370,296,473 downwards.
TTTCCACTTCTATTTCTGTAGCTGGGCTCCAGCAAGCTGGATTTCCATCCTGATGCTACATTGGTCCCTTTCTCCAGGTGCCCTTGGCCCCAGACTCCCCCACTGTCTGCTCCTCACTTTCCCCTGAAGCCAGAGGTACAATGGGGCCCTTTTGTCCCATCCCTGGGGGAGTGCTAGTTAGCTAATTAATGATTGTGGAGCCTTTGGAAGCAGAATGCCTTGTGGAAAAGCCCAGGATTATTAGCAGGAGTAATGATGGTGTTGGGAGGATGAGGAGGGTGCTTCCTCGCCCTTTGCCCTCAGCTCAGCTCCCCCATGACCTTATGGCTGCAGGCTAATGTGAGCAATGGTGAAAACAGAGCTCCTCTCGGCAGGGTTTCATGCTGACTCACTGGTGGAGTGAAGGACCAGAAGCCAAGAGCATCTTGGCTCCCAGGCTCCTGCCTGCTCTTGAAGAAGTGTGGGGCTAGGAGGCAGCAAAAGCCAGATCCAGAGAGTGGAGGACCTGGGTGCAAATCTAGCCTCAGACACTTCCTAGCTGGGTGACCCTGGGCAAAATTTTTGATGATTGTCCCCGTCATACAGCTGAGAGGCAGAGAAGTAGCTGAACCAAGTTCACAAAGCTAGCAGGTGCTCAGATTGGAACCAGAATCTGTGGCTTCCTACTCCAAATCCAAAGCTTTTCCCTCTACAATTAAATAATAATAACTCACATTTGTATAATTCCTGAAGATTCATAAAGCACTTTCCTTAGAATGACTCTAGGAGGTAGGTAGTACATCTATCATGGCTCCCATTTCACAGATAAGGAAACCAAAACTCTGAGAGATGAAATGACATGATTACCCAGTAAGTAAAGCATCTAAGGCAAGATTCAAACCAAAAACTCTTGACTTAAAGTTAAAACTATCCTTTGGGCCACAGTGACTACTCAAAACATTCCATTTTTAAAGGGCTAATTAGACATAAAATAGCCATCAAAGCCCCCCAAAAAGCCATCTCCTCATAGAGCACACAAAGAACTGGACTTGTCCAGACACCACTTGGGCGTGAATTCTGCTTCAATCACCTGCCAGCTGTTTGACTCTGGGCTAATCACCTTTTGTACCTGAGCCTCAGTTTTACCATCTGTAAAATAGGAATAATGATAATGATAATAATAATAATAATAGCACTTAGCTCACTGGGCTATTGCAAGGATCAATGCATAGATCTTCCTACCTGAAGTACCCTATGCAGAGTGCTTTGTAAATGCTAGCTATTGGTGCCTTTTGTTGTAAAAGGGTACCAGCACCTGTAAGTGGCTTTGGCTGCTTGTTTGGGGGGGGGGGGTGGCTTTCTGTCAAAGGCCCAAACAGCTGGTCAGAGAACAGAGTCTAGAAGAGACTGGGTGGATGGCAGGGCTGGGTAGGAGGGAGTTAGCAGCCCCTATCACACCCCTGTTCCTCCTCACAGAAGATGTGAAAGAACCCCAGTCCTGCAAAGCCTGGGGGTGCCGGACTGGAAGAAAGAGAGGAGGAGGCTGCTTGTCTGAAAAAGGGGGCACCCAGGGTGTGGTGGGTGCCAAAGGATTGGCCCCAGACTGGCTGCCTGAGCTCCGCACACTTTTAAAAGATGTGCCCTTTTCCTTTCCAAATCCATCCATTGTCCTTGCTCTCACCTGCCAGAAGCTGTCAAGAGCTTGAAGATTCAGAGCCTGGGAATTGCTTTTCCAGCAAACCTTCAATGCTCCCAAAGAGGTTTTGCCAAGGTTGTTGGGTCTCTGGGCCCCCTCCCCAGTGCTGCCCAGGTAGGCTCATTATTTATATTATGTCCATAAGATCAAAGATTTACAGCTGGAAGGGACCCTGGAGGTCATTTGGCCCAACCCCCTCATTTTGGGGTCATTACTGTCTTTCACTTGTTTCAGTCATCCCAGTTCTTCATGACCCCATCTGGGGTTTTCTTTGGAAACATACCGAAGTAGTTTGCCACTTTCTTTTCATTTTATAGATGAAGAAATTGAGGCAAAACAGAGTTAAGTGGCTTGTCCAGGATCCCACAGCTAGTAAGTGAGGCCAGATTTGAACTCAAGTTCAGTGCTCCATCCACTGTACCACCTCCCTGTCCTACTCATTTTTGTTAAGCCCTTACCTTCTGTGTTAGAATCAATAGCAGGCAGTTAGGTGATTCAGTGGATTGAGAGCTGAGCCTAGAGATGGGAAGTCCTGGGTTCAAATTTGAAATCAAATACATCTTAGTTGTATGGCTCTGGGCAAATCATCTAACCCCCATCTCCTAGCCCTTAACACTTTTCTGCCTTAGAACCAATACAAAGCATTAATTCTAAGATGGAAGGTAAAGGTTTTAAATTAAAAAAAAAATTTTTTAAAAGAATTAATACTAAGTATCAGTTCCAAGGCAGAAGAGCAGTAAGGGCTAGGCAGTGGGCATTAAATGACTTGCCCAGAGTCATCCAGCTGGGAAGTGTCTGAGGCCAGCTTTGAACTTCTCATCTCTAGGTCTGGCTTTCTACCCACTGTCCCTTGTTGGTGTCTTAAGAAGCTCACAGGAGGAAACTGAGGCCCTGAAGGAGAGGTCCCACACAGGCACTACCTGGCAGGTTCTGATTCTAGATCCAGAGTCCCCATGACATTAGGCTGCCTCACGTGGAGAGCAGACTCGAGGCTGAGTAATAGCCCACATCACATCCTCCACCCTCCACACAAAAAGTCCACCTCTCTCTTTAACTGTGGCTTGTGGGGAGTGTGACTAGCAGAGAAGATTAGAGCTGAAGGAAGTAATAATGGTGATAATGATACTTTGTACTTACCATAGAGAAGTCCTTTCATCTGTGCATCTCAAAGCCCTTTATAGACATTAATTAATCTTTAAAACACCCCCACTTGTCAACTCAGTATTATTATGCCCATTTTTATAGATTAGGAAACTGAGGCAGCAAGATTAAATTACTTTCCCCAGGCAGTAAATCATTTGGACTGGATTTCCAAGTTCCTTGCTGACTAGCCTTCAGACCACAAGGCAAAGCCATCGCTGAACAGAGGGATCTTAGAGGAGGAGGGTTTGTTCTTCAATGTCTCACCTGGATTTCTTTTTAACTTTTACCTTTTGTCTTAGACCCATTGGGCCAAGGCAGAAGAGCTGTAAGGGCTCGGCAACGGGGGTTAAGTGATTTGCCCAGGGTCATATAGCTGGAAAGTGTCTGAGACCAGATTTGAACCTCCCATCTCTAGGGATGGCTTTCTATCTTCTGTCCTGTGACTCAGTGTCCTAAGGGGCTCAGAGGAGGAAACTGAGGCCCCCAAGGAGAGGTCTGAGTAGTAGTGAGAAGGAGAGAGCCTGAGAAATAGTGTCTGAGGTCCCATTTGAACCCAGGACCTCTAGTCTCTAAGCCTGGCTCTCAATCTACTGAGACATGTAGCTGCCCCCCCCCCAGGTGCCATTTTGTTCTGAAATGCCCTAATGCTCTCACCCTATAATCCGAAGGCTTAACTCTATCTGTGTTTCAATCTTATGCCCACTACCAGACTAGGAGCACAGGGAGGCATGGAATTGGGCCATAGGGAAACTCCATCTCATTGGTACTTAACCGAGTACTCTGCATAGAGCAAATAAATGTTTGTTGCTTATTTGCTGTCTTGGCTGGGGTTCATTAAAAGTTCTCTAGCATGGGGGATGGAGGCAGGTAGGTAGGGGGCAGCAGATGGGGGGGGGGAGAGGGGAAGAAGGGGAAGCTTTCCCAGGGTTGGAGCTGGGTTCAAATGTGACCTCAGATCCTTCCTAGTTGTGTGACTTAAACCTGTTTGCCTAGCCTTTACCCTTCTGCCTTAGAGAGGTTACTTTGACAGAAAGGAAAGGTTTTAACAATAAAATTAAAAGCTCTCTAGCAAGGGAAAACAGAAACGGAACGGACTCTGTAGAAAGGGAGCGTGGGTTCAAATCCTCCGGCACTTCCTGCCTCCATGATTTGGACAAAGCATCTCACTAGGTGGTTAGCCCCAATGACTCTAAAGGTCTCTTCTAGCCCACAGTCAGTGAGCCCAAATCACCAGTAATAGAAGTCATTGTCCCACCCCCAGCCCTCACCACCTGCCCCCGCTTCCAGCAGGCACCGGGGTTCCCGGAAGAGCGAGCAGATGACTGCAGGGTCAGAAGGTGGATCAGCCGAAGACCCTGGGAGGCAAAGCAATCAGTCACCCGTTCTGGGGTCATGGTTTCTTTCTGATTTCCTGTAAGAGCGATGGTCACGGCCACAAGCAAGGGGAACAAAAAGTCACATCGAAGGAGTGAAATTCTCACCTTCGAGAGGTGAGAGGCTTCCTGATGAGGCTCTCCCGAAGCTCTGAGAATTTGATGCCCGCAGATTCTCGCAGGCTGGAAGAAGCCTGGGGGCTGGGGGCTGGGGTGGGCTGGTCCTTCCTCTCATCACGCAGAGTCGATCGGTTGTCCCTGAAGCCGGTGTGACTCAGAATAGATGTGTGTGTTTCTGAAATACATGTATAACATTTTTGGCAGAGGAAGTCGCATTTAAAAGTCTGCTATCGGGGCAGCGAGGTAGCTGGGGGATTCATTTTAATCATTCCAAAGCCCAGTAGAGTGCCAGGCTTGGAGCTGGGAGGTCCTGGGTTCAAATGTGACTTCGGACACTTCCTAACCCTGAGTCCCCTGGAGAAGTCACTTTACCTCAAACCTAGCCCTCATTTCTCTTCTGTCTTAGAATTGATACGAAGGTCCTTATCTTAAGTATCTTTTAAAATTAAATTAAAATTAATTTTAATTGCACTTAATTATAAGCTAAAGTTAAATAAAATTTTAATATAGAAATATATTTAAAATATGAAATAAAATATTTAAGATAAGATAAAATAGAAAATAAAATATTCAAGATAAAAAAATCTGGTATCAAAATGGTTTAGATTCAATGAGGTCAGTGAGGACCTACACCTTAGAGCACATTTAGATGCAAATATTGCCTTCCTGGTTTCAAACCAACACATTTAATTAGTCTAGGACTGGCCATGAGGAGTTGGTATTACGTGGTAGTGATGAGTCTTTGGGAGATGGAGGGCTGGTAGCTAAATGACTCAGAAGATTGAGAGAGAAGAGGTTCTGGGCTGAACTCTGGCTTCAGATACTTCCTAACAGTGTGTCCCTGAGCAAGTCACTTAACCCCCACTGCTTATCCCTTGCCACTCTTCTACCTTGGAACCAATACAGAATATTGATTCTAAGACAGAAGGAAAGAATTTTTTTTTTAATTAAAATTTATAGAGGGAATCTGGGTGGCTCAGTGGATTGAGAGCCTAGAGACAGGAGGTCCTGGGTTCAAATCTAGCCTCAGATACTTTCTAGCTATGTGACCCTGGGCAAGTCACTTAACCCCCATTGCCTAGCCCTTACTACTCATCTGCCTTGGAACCAATACCCAGTATTGATTCTAAGATGGAAGGTAAGAGTTTTTTAAAACAATAAATAAATAAATAAAAACAAAAATAATTACAATTTACAGATGTATTGATAATTGGGACTCCATTGAATGGGGGCTCAGTGACAATGTTAGATATTCCAAAGACCCTATAACTCTGAGGAGAGGAGTAATCAACTACCCTCTGGGAACTCAATGGGTCAACAAAAGTTAGGGTTGAAAGAGTAAACACAGGGGAGATGCTGTGTTGTGAACCAACACAAATATGTAACAACAAGTTGAAATGTTCTCCAGGGCATAAAGGGTCAAAAAATATGAGGGGGGAAAAAGAGCTTTCGAAAGAACAGCAAACTCTCAATCACCATGTGAAAGCATGTTCCAAATCTCTAATAAGAAAGAGAAATCAAAACAACTCTGCATCTTCTGCTCAAGGGGGCAAAGATGACCCCAAATATCCTCGTGGTAAGACAGGCACACCAGTCACTGTTGTTGGAGCTCTTAATTGTTCCCACTATTTCAGAAGACAATTTTGCAATTATTCAAGAAAAGTGACCCAGTCATTCCCTTTGCCCGAATGATTCTACTTTTGGTTGTCTATTCCAAGGAGTAAGAGATTCTGGGTGACACTTTCTCAGACCAATGGACCGATAGAGGAAGTCCCTTTGGCTGGCCACCCCCATTGCTTGATCCATTTCCATTAGACTTTTTTTGGGTACGGGTTTTCATCAAAATACTTGTATGTGCATCAAAACCTCCTTCTTTGGGTAATCTTAAAGCTAGGATTGCAAATGCAATAATCTTTAGAGCAGCAGATGAGGACAATTTTTTCAAAGTTCAAAAAGCAACCAGAGTGATGGGTAGTACAAAATGGTGGTTATATTCAATGTGAACAAGAAATGTCAATATTTTTAAAAATGCAAATGTTCAACCTTGCAAATATTTTTGAAAGTTTGGCACATTCATACTTCTGAAGTTATAAAAGCTTAAAAAAACAACACCCTTACTTTTTGTCTTAGACAGAAGGATAAGGACTAACAAACAGGGTTAGGTGACTTGTCTAGTGTCACACAGCTAGGAAGTGTCTGAAGTCAAATTTGAACCCAGGGCCTCTTGACTCCAGGTCTGGTGCTCAATCCACTGCAACACCTGAGCTGCCCTTATTAAAGCTTTCAATTGCACTAATATTTTTGGGACACTTTCTATTTGGAGATAATATATACACATTCATAACCGTTCTTTTGTAGCTACAAAGAACTAAAAATAAGAGGGTGCCTGTCATTTGGGGAACAACTAAACAAACTGCAGTGCATTAATATAATTGAATGTTATTGTGCAGTAAGAAATGAAAGATAGAAGAATTCAGAGAAACATGGGAAGATCTATATGAACTGATAATAGGTCAAATAAATAGAACCAATAGAACGATATACACTATATGCAACATACTACAATAATGGAAATGAAAAGAATGCTCTAAAGGAAGCCAGACTCTGAGTAAGTGGAAAATGGACGTTGGTTCCAGAGATCCCATCCAACCTCTGGCTCATGCCCCTGATCACCAGGCTACCCAGGTAACTAAGCCAATACTGAACCAATTCTATTCAGCCCCTTGGAATCCCCTTACACAGAGATTCTGTCATACGACACACTGTTATACTGTACTTAAGGATCTCAAAAGGCAGCTAGGTGGCATAGTGAATAAAATCCTGGACCTGGAGTCAGGAAGACTCTTCCTGGGTTCAAATCCTGCCTCAGACCCTTACTAGCTGGGTGACCCTGGGCAGGTCACTTAACTCTGTTGGCCTCAGTTTCCTCATCTGTGAAATGAGCTGCAGAAGGAAATGGCAAACCACCCCAGTATCTTTTCCAAGAAAACCCCAAATGAGGTCACAAATTGTCCGACACAGCTCAAAATGACTAAGAGCAAACATCAAGTCACTTGTACTTATGGACAAGTTAGTGTCCTGCCATCGATAGGGTCACTTTCCCCGCTCCTTTTTGCAATACCCTCCACTTTTCACTCACTCTGGGAATGATAATCAAATCCCAAAGCTCCATTGCTCCTGGGATGGTCCTGATAAGCTACTGTCCTATGGCCGATAAACTTTCTCTTGTACTCACAATCTCTGTGAGTCAGTCAAAGGTTATCTAGGTGAAAGTTCCACTCTCACACTGCCACTGGCTTCCTCATCTGCCATGTCCTTATTTCATCCTGTCCTCTCCTTCCAGCGTGCCCGTGGAAACCTATCCTGTGGTAGATAGCTGTTCATCACATTCTAGCTCTCCTGCTTATGTTCCTTTCGTCTTCTTGAAATCATGGAAACCTCCTTCTTCATCCTTCACCAAGAAGATGACTTCGCTTCAGTTTATCTTCTCAGATACTAGATGTCTCTTTTTTCTTGACCCACCAACTACCCTCAGTCAGGAGGAGAAATAGATGTGTTTCTTACGTCTCACCACTGCTTCCTGACCATCCCCTACCACTTGTGCACATTCATCCCTTCTCCTTTGAGGTTCCCTCCATCCAGCTTTGCAATCTATCTAGATCCTGGTAGTGTTCAGTCATTTCAGTTGAGTCTACTCTTTGTGACCCCATTTGGGGTTTTCTTGGCAAAAACACTAGAATGGTTTGACATTTCCCTCTCCAGTGGAGTAAGGCAAATAGAGTGACTTACCCAGAGTCATAGAGCTAGTGAGTATCTGAGGTCAGATCTGAACTCAGGTCTTCCCAACTCCATGATCAGTGCCCTATCCGGTGAGCCTCTGACTCCTCCACTAAACCAGTGCCCCTGAATCTCTTATTCCCTTGTCCTAGTACCTGAATCCCTCTCCATATCCCAACTCTCCAGTTCTCTTCCTAAGGGCCTTCTTGACTCCTACTCAAGAAGCTTCTGAGTCCTCCTGGGCAAAGTCACACAAACAGTTGGATCTATAACAACTAGAATCTCACTGTTGCCCAGAAATCCTTTTACTCTTTGCCAACTGATTTAAAACTTTTTTTTACTGATGCCTTTTTACTTTATAGCAAAATCATTTACTACCCTCTTCTGCAATAAATGCTTCCTTTGAAGGAAACCAGAGATTCTCAGAAGCAGAAATGGAGAGTCCCTTCTAGGCATGGGAGACAACGAGCAGGAAGGCACAGGAGAGAAGATGGAAGGTGCATGTATCTGTGCAGCAGGGTGACAGTTAAGGGAAGATAGCCAGGTTCTAGAGAATGAAGAGAAGCTTGACCAGCTGAAAAAATCAGACTACATGGGCATCCCATCAGGACTGGGAGATCCCGGGGGAGAAGCTCCATGAAGGGATCAAAGCCTCCTAGTCATGATCTCTGGTCCAGTCAGCAACATCTCCTACAAGTGGTCATACAGGCTCTGCTCATGATACTTACAGCATTGGGGAATTTACTGCCCCCTGGACTAAGCCATTTTGTTGGGGGGCATTTCTAATTGTTAGGAAGCTGCATCTTATTTAGCTGAAATGACTCCTGACATTTTCTCCCAGTGTTTCCCATTTCTCCCACTCAGTGTAAACAGAGCTAAGTGAAATATCTTTTCTACATGGTTATGTTTTAAATATTTAATAATGATAAGAATTTAAATAATTATAATAGCTAATATTCATACAGTGCCAGGTACTGTCCTAAACATTTTAGAATTATCATCTCATTTGATCCAACAACAGCCCTGGAAAGTAGATGCTATTATTGTCTCCATTTTTTTACAATTGAGGAAACTGAGGCAAACAAAAGTTAAATAACTTACCCAGGATCAGAAGTGTTTGAGGTTGTATTTGAACTTGGGTCTTTATCTAGGGCTCTATCCACTAGTACCTAGCTACCAATTATAAATATTGTTTTCTCTGTACCTTTTCTCTGTCCCTTTAAACTGGTATTCAAAAGATATAGTCCTCAGTCCCATCACCATCTTGGTTGCTCCCCTTAGGGTGTCTTGCCCCTCATTAATATCCTTCCCCTATAATGTGGTGCTCAGAACTGGTTGTTATGTTCAGTCAATCGTTTCTGATTCTTTGTGACCTGGTGGACCATACTGTCCATGGGATTTTCTTGGCAAAGATACTGGACTGGTTTGCCATTTCCTTCCCTATAGATTAAGGCAAACAGATCTTAAATGACTTGCCCAGGGTCATACAGCTAGTAAGGGTCTGGGGCTGGATTTGAACTCAGGTCTTCCTAACTCCAGGCATAGTATATACCATTCATTAAGCTATTTAGCTGCCTACCTAGAACTGGACGTAGTTTTTAAAAAAATATGATCTGACTATGTTCAGAGCAAAATAAAACTATTAACTCCTTTTAACTGGAGTCTATACTTCTATAAAAACTAGCAAAAATGAAACGAGCTTTTTGATTATTATGCCATAGGGTTGATTCATATTGTGTTTTCTGTTCACCAAAACTCCCCAAGTTTCCTCAGTCTCTTCCCCTCCCCTCCCTTCCCTCCCTCTCGAAACTGCCTTGGTTCTCCCAGACTGTATTTATGCAACTTTACATTTTTCCCTGATCAATTTCATCCCATTACATCAGCTGTTGTTCTCAGTTGTTGAGATCATCTAATCTGTTGGTTATTCTACACTCTGACAAAATCTCTTCGACTCAATCGCCATGTTGGATGGATATACTACAATTAGCTGAATTTAGTTAACAGAGTCTATGCTAATTTCCAGAGATGTCTTTAGTGGTGTGCCTGGGAATCTGCCCAGGTCCCTGGGCTCTAACATCTTTTTTTTTTTTATCAGTGATTTGGAGGCAAAAATGACAAGCTTATCCAATTTTTAGATGACATCAAGTAATAGTCAGACCCCGAAGAGGCTAGATGTAATGTTGGACCAAATCTGACTGTATGAGATTTAATTGGAATAAAAGGGGGGGGTCACAGAATGTCAGAGTTAGAAGGAATCTCAGCCACTCTCCACTTCAACTCACAATGAAAACCATTATCGTAAACTGAGGCACATTGAAGAAAGTAGAACCAGGAGAGCAACACATATAATGACTCTAGCAATGCAAGTGATAACAACACTAATTAATTGCTGTGGCCAGGCTTGGTGTTGGAGAATAGATGATGAAACCCACTTCCCTACTTTCAGTAGAGAGAGTGGGGAACTTTGGGTGTGGAATGTTGTCTATGATGTCAGACTTTGTCAGCCAGTTTTGCTTAACTATTTTTCATTTTTACAAGGGAGGATTCAGTGCGTGTGGGATGGGGGCAGGGGTGGGGAGAGGCTGGCATATCAGGAAATGACTATTGTATGAAAACAAAAGACCACAGTAATACTTAAAAAATAATAGTATATTGAATGGCTAAGGTAATTATTTGTGGGCTCTACTTCCTTTCATATAATAACAACCTGGACCACAAACAAGATTCTATTGTATTAACCTAGTTTTTTGGTGAGCCAGTAAATTATTTGATCCAGTAAGATCTAGAATCAAAGGACCTGAGTTCAAAGTTGACCTTTGACACTCCCTGTGTGACCTTAGACAAGTCACAACTTTCCTGAACCTCACATTTCTTTATCTATAAAATGAGGGGCTTAGCACTTCAGTGCTAAATAAGCACTTCAGTGACTTGCCCAGAGCCCCTCTGATAATATGAAAGGTGGTATAGCCCATAAAGAATTCCCTGAGCCATTCAATATAGCATTTTGTTTTTAAGTACAGTAGTATTGCTATTGGGAGGTGGGCTTTTGTTCAATAATGTTACAGCCTTTAAAAAAAATTGTAACAATCTTAAAACCTGAAGACACTGGGAGCTGTTCTCCATTTCCTATCCCTCTCTCTGTTTTCTTCCTCATTCTAATCTAAGGTGTTTGGGAATAATGATCCTTTCATTCTTTGCCTTTGTACCCACAATGCCTGGCACAGTACCTAGAATACAGTAAGTGTTTAACAAAAGCTTGTAAATGATGGTTGACTGGCCTTTGATTGCAAATTTTAAAGAGTATTGTTTTAAAATTGGGGGTCTAAGAAAAATTTCCTCTCAAATTTTTTTTAATAAAAACCCTTGCCTCCTGTCTTAGATTCAATATCAAGTATTGGTTCTGTGATAAAGGATGGAAAGGTTTGCAATTTCAAGCCTTTCCATCCTTTATCACAGTTCCAAGGCAGAAGAGCAGTAAGGATTAGGCAAATGGAGCTAAGTGACTTGCCCAGGGTCACACTGCTAGGAAGGGTCTGAGGTCACATTTGAACCCAAGACCTCTGGTCTCTAGGCCTAGTTCTCTATCCACTGAGCCACCTAGCTGCCCCTCTGAATTTTTTTTTTAACCTTTATCTTCATCTTAGAATCAATACTAAATATTGGTTCCAAGGCAGAAAAGCAGTAGGGACTAGGCAATGGTAGTAAAGTGACCTCCCCAGGGTCACACAGCTAGGAAGTATCTGAGGCTAGATTTGAAGCCAGGACTTTTCACTTGGCTTTCTATCCATTGATCTACCTAGCTACCCCCATGAATATCACTAAACATGAACATTAATGACCAGCAATCACCATTTTTTTGGAAAGTTTATCCACCTTGATGAAATTAATCAAGTGTTTGTATTGGATCACTAGGCATTATTATGGTTCCGTATTTATTGGAGGCCCATGATATGAGACAGGAGCAAAGAGAAGCTTCTACTGGTCACTGGGGGTGGAGTGTTTGGGTCCAGACAGGATGATCTAACATGGGGCAGGCTGAAGCAGCCCATGACCATTCAAACATGGAGGGCCTTTTGGGTTATGTACATCATAGGAAATAAGAAGACTGAAGGCACTTATTATCTAGCTGGAGAAACGACATCTACATAACGAGATTGTTGTTGTTGTTGTTCAGTTCTTCCAGTAGTGTCTGGCTCTTCATGACCCCATTTGAAGTTTTCTTGGCAAAGATACTGGAGTGATTTGCCATTTTGTTTTCAAGCTCATTTTACAGATGAGGACACTGAGGCAAACAGGGGTAAGTGACTCACTCAGGGTCTGTACCATGTCTGAGGAAAGATGTGAACTCATGAAGAGGACTCTAAGCTCAGCACTCAATCTACTGTACCACTTAGCTGCCCATACAACAAGATAACCACCACTAAACATCAACTGAGGGACATAGTCAGAAAGCAAATTAGGAGAATAGACTAGAGTTGACATGGTCAAGGAAGGCTTCATGGAGGAAATGGGACTTAATTTTTTTAATTGTTCATTTTATTTTTAAAAATTTATTTAATTAATTGATTTAGAATATTTTCCCATGGTTACATGATTCATGTTCTTTCCCTCTCCTCCTCCCACCTGCTCCTGTAGCCAAAGAGCAATTCCACTGGGTTTTACATGTGTCATTGATCAAGACCTATTTCCATATTATTAGTATTTGCACTGGGGTGATCATCTATAGTCTACATCCTCAATCATATCCCCATCGACCCATGTGATCAAGCAGTAGTTTTTCCACTCCCACAGTTCTTCCTCTGAATGTGGATAGCATTCTTTCTCATAAGTCCCTCAGAATTGTCTTGGATCACTGCATTGCTGCTAGTAGAGAAGTCCATTACATTCAATTGTACCACAGTATAGCAGTCTCTGTGTACAATGTTCTCCTGGTTCTGCTCCTTTTGCTCTGCATCGGTTCCTGGAGGTCGTTCCAGTTCACATGGAATTCCTCCAGTTCATTATTCCAATAGTATTCCATCACCAACATATACCACAATTTGTTCAGTCATTCCCCAATCAAAGGGCATCCCCTCATTTTCCAATTTTTTTGCCACCACAAAGAGTGCAGCTATGAATATTTTTGTACAAGTCTCAGAAATGGGACTTTAGGAGATCTAAGATTCAGTAAATGGTGATGGTAGGGTAGGGGTAGAACTATTCCCATGCACAGTGAAATAGAGGCAGCATGTTTAGGAAACAAGGAGACTAGACTGGTTTGGAGGGGTATTAGAGTAGTAGATAATATGGCTGGAGACACACTTTGGATCCATCTCGCAGAAGGTTTTGAGTTCCAGGATAGGGACCTTATTCTGTTTCTTCTATGTTGGGGATATTTACTTCCCTGCCCCACTACCACCCAGACCTCTTAACTAAGGAGCCTTTGAAGAATTTTGAGCTACTTCACAAAACAAAAATGTTTTAGGAAGATTAGTCTGCTGGTTCTGTGCTGTGTGTCTTAAAGAGGTATAGAGTGGGAGCTGGAAGACTGGAAGCAAATTAAGAGGTAGTAAAAAATAAAATAATTTAAGTGGTAATGATAGTTCAAAAAGAATAGAAAGGGGAACATTTATTCCAAAGACAGGGAAGAGCCTGAAGGAAAAATCAATAGGACTTGTAGATCAACCAAGTGAAGGGGACCAGGATTATTTACCATTTCAGTGAGTTTAGGCAAGTCACTTTCTCTGGGCCTCAGTTTCCTCATCTGGAAAATGAAAGACTTGGACTAAATGGCCTCTGAGTTCCCCTTTCCATCTAGTTCTCTGAGACTATGGGAGAGATGAGTCAGAGATGACTGAGATTTTGAGCCTTAGTTACTGTGGGAATGATTATGCCACTGACAAAAAAAGGGGATTTTTACGGGGAGGGACTAGTTTTTGTGGGAAAGATGAGCTATGTGGTTATAGACACATTGCTTGAGGTGATGGTAGGACTATCAAAAGTACGAAATCCTTACTCCAGCCCAATATTTCATTGTAATCTTTTTTTTTAACTCTTACCTTCTGTCTTAGAACCAGTACTAAGTATCAGTTCCAAGGCAGAAGAGTAGTAAGAGCTAAACAAATAGGGCTAAGTGACTTGCCCAGGGTCACAAAGCTAGGAAATGTCTGAGACCACATTTGGACTCAGGGCCTCAGTCACTGGAGCCACCTAACTCCTCCTTCACTGTGATCTTGATCCTAACCTTACATTCCCAGTTCTAGGATGGAATTTGAATAGATCCAACCTTGTTCTAGCCCATAAAATCTCCAACAAGAACACCTAAAGATCTGGGTAGTAGGAGGTTCATAGGACCCAGTTCCAGCATGAGATTGACCCATCAAGGACTCCTGATTGGGCACTAGAATTGGATTGGGCCAGAGACCCACTTGTGTGTTATGTCTGTCCCCATGTTTTCTCCCCCCCATTGGACTCTTCCTACTCACATATCAGTTTCACCCCAGATTACTGGACTAGCAGGTATCAGAAGTCAGTTGGTCAACAGCAACAAAATTTAGTAAGTGTGGGTTAAGTATTAATATATTAAGTATATATGCCAAAGACATTTCACTAAGCGGGATACAAAGAAAAGCAAAAATCGTTCTTTCTCTTAAGGAATTCAAATTCTGACTGGGGAGACTAGAAGCCAAAAAAGCACACATGTGGAATAGATACAGTGTAAATGGGGGGGGTGACCTCAGTTAGGAGTGGTGGTGAAGGGGCTCTTGAAAAGTCCTCTTCTAGAAAATGGGATTTGAGCCGAATCTTGAAGGAAGCCAGGAAAGCCAAGAGGAAGAACATTCTAGGCAAGGGAGATAACAATAAAGGGCACAGAGTCAAGAGACAGGGCATCAGGATGGAGGGGAGAAATAGTAAGAAGTTGAGAGTCCTAATGGAGAATAAAGAGGAGGAAGACTGGAAAATTAGGGGCCAGATTGTAAAGGGCTTTGAAAGCCAAACAGAGAATTTTATATTTGATGCTGGAGGTAACAGAGAACCAATGGCGTTTACTGAGCAAAAGGAATGACATGGTCATCTACAATCAATCACTTTGGCAGCTGAATGGAAGATGGACTGGAATGGGGATCTTGAGTCAGCAAGGCCAACCAAAAGGCTCCACCCTCTAGCGTTAGAGTCAAAAATGGAAATGGAAATAGAAATAATGAGCAGAGCCACAAAGCTGAGGGATATGTCTTCCTACTCCTCTGTGCCCCTTGTGGTTCCTTTAAAAATGGACACAATGATGCCTACTCACCCCAAAAGAGATAACATTGTGGGCAATCACTAATAAAGTTTTTGGAATCACTAAGGATTTACTTAATGACAACAATAAGAAAATAATTAAAACGATGATGATGATAGTAACTAGAATTTCTAGAAAGCTTTAAGATCTGTGAAGAACTTTTACAAATATTGCCTCATCTGATCCCCCTGACAAACCCACAAGGAAGGTGCTATTGTCATTCCCATGTTTTTGTTCTGTCTTTTTAGTCTCATCTGATCCTTTGGGGTTGTCTTGGCAAAGATACTAGAGTGGTCTGCCATTTCCTTCTCCAATTCATTTTACAGACAAAGAAGTTGAGGCATACCAAGGTTAAGTGACTTGCCCAGAGTCACACAGCTAGTAAATATCTGAGGCTAAATTTAAACTGGGGTCTTTCTGATATCCACTGCACCACAGCAAACACAACCTTTTCTACCACTATAGAATCACTGGAAAAAAGAGCAGGCTCCTGAGGCAGAACTAAGTAATCTCATTCAGAATGCTTTGTAATAACATATAATAACGAGAAATTAGACCATCTCCTTTGTCTGTGCCAGATCATAAAAATAATTGTCAGGTTTGCCAAATGACCAAGCCCTCCACTTTCCTGCTGTTCCTCCATCGTCTCCAGGTTTCCATTGCCATCAGTCTTCAGAGGCTTCTTTCTAACTGAGCTTTGGAGCTGAAAAAGGGCTGAGCCCTGACTTGAGCTGACAGTCTTTCTGAATCTTTGTGCAAACAAGCCTGTTAAGCTGGCACATATTGTCCCCACTACCGAGCAGTTGGGAGGCTTTGAACTCTCTGAGTGGGCTATTTCCTCTGTGGGAGAGAATTGAGTGAGGCAGACCCAGGAGCAATGTTTGTTTACCATATGTGCAGCTTCTGAGAAATATGGTTTGGGATAGTGGGCTCCCAGAACCACAGAGCACTGGTGTTTCTCTGGATTGTACCACCCATCAGAGTCAACGTGGCCTCTCTAGGGGACCCGTGAAGTTGGTCTTTTTGTCCTATTCCAAGTTGTCCATCTGAAGACGGACAGCTCCCTACAATCAGATGTGTAGAACTGGAGGGGGACCTCAGAGGCCATGTAATCCAGCTGTTTCCTCTACTACTGAGCAAACTAAGGCTCGTGGAGAGGCTGTACCTTGGACTTTAAACCCAGGTGCTCAGATTTCAACAGCAAGGTATCTCTTTCCATCGAAGGCACTAGGAGCATCCACTGCATCCCAGGCCATCACCAGTCGTCTTGACTGGTTTTGCCATTGGACTTTGATGACCCTGAAAGAGAGAGTGAGGCCAGTGGCTTTGTGCAACTTTGCCTCACTTAAATTCAAGTTGTCATTCTCTTGATGTTATTTATTGGTCCTCTTCAAAAATGAAGTCTCTGTACCATGCTTTTCTCTCTAAGAGTTATAGCATGATAGGATCACAGATCTAGATCTGGAAGAAATTGCAAAGGCCATCTAGTCCAAGGTCTTCTTTTTACAGATGAGGAAATTCAGGCACAAGGAGGATGCATGACTGGCCCAAGATCACACAGGCAATGCTGGTTTTTTTATTTTTTATTTTTCATCTTTCTTTTGTTTTTATTAACATGTAGAAACAAAATTTTTCCAGCTGTTTTCTGACATTTGCAATTCAGATCCTCTCCCTCCCTCCAGCTCCAGGCAATAAATGGCCTGTTAAAGGTTACACCAGTGCTTTCATGCAATGCCTCTTTCTATATTTCCTTTTTTTATAGGCAGTATTAAAGGTACACTATAAACCCAGGTCCTGTGATTCAAGATCTTGGCATCAAGTCCAACCTTCTCTTTTACAGATAAAAAAATTGAGGCTCAGGGAGATGGCACTGATAATGACTATCAGAAATGGAACTTGAACCAAGGTATTCTGATTCCAGAGTCAGAATTGTTCTACTGAACCATGGTACTCTCTGGAAAAAAAGCCAACACCATTTGGTATTCCCACTCAGTCTCCCATTCAAGTACTAAACAGAATGAACCCTACGGAGTCTCTGAAATAGCCTGAGATCAGGTGTGTTTGGGGTAGTATGGTCATAGACATATCTTTCAGTAACAAGCTAACCCTCCCATTCAAATATACCCTTTTCAGCATTGGTGTAGAGGTGATGGGACAAAGCCCATGTTATGATTAATAAGATTATCTTGAGCTTTTATTATAGATATTCATTGGGTTTTGGCAGAGATTCTTCAACTGGCAAGTAATCAGCCATTTCAATGATCTGAATCTGTGTGATAAGAAGTCAAATCAAATCAAATCAGGTCAACAAGCACTTATAAAATGCCTACTGTGTGCCAGACATGGTGCTAATCCCTGGAAACAGAAAGAAAGGAAAAGTCTCTGTCATCAAAGAATTTATAGTTGAATGAGGGGAGACAAAAATGCAAACGACTTTGCACAAACAATATCTGGAATAAACTAGAGGCAATCTCAGAAGGAAGGCACTGATTAGCATGAAGGGAAACTGGAAAGGGCTTCTTGTAGAAGGTGGGCTTTTAGTTGAGGTTTGAAAGAATCTAGGAAAGCCCAGATTCCAAGATGAGGAGAGAAAGAACAGCCAGGTAAAATGCATGGAGACAAGAGATGGAATGTTTTGTGTCAGGAGCATCATCAAGGTTAGTGTAACTGGACTGTACAGTATTTGGAAGGGAATAAGATGCAAAAAGATTAGAAAATAAGGAAGAGCCCAGGCTAAAAAGGGCTTTAAAAAATAAGCAGAAGATATTGAATTTGGTGATGGCATTGGAGCCTATCAAAATGGAGCATAACACGGTTCAATCTGTGTTTTAGGAAGATCACTCATATAGCTGAACAGAGGATGTAAGGAAGGAACAAGCCTCTCCTGTACACTACAAAGGAAGTCATATATTTCTGAACATTGCCTTGTTGGAGAAATTCCTTCTGTCCAGGGAGGAATTGAGTTTTCCTCAATTCCAATATTGAGTTTCCTCAATTCTGATTGTGGCACTTTTACTAGTTCTATTACTGCAGATTAACCTGTGAAATTTTGGAAAGATCCCAATTCCCTTTAGGAAATAGTAGCCTGGGTAGTGTCAGCCCTACCCAGCATTAGTCAGAGTCTCACAGGTGATTCATTTGAGTGATAGAGAGAATTGGGGAATCCTGCGGTCGCCTACTCTTACACCCGGCGCCTTGTCATATGTCTTCATTCAGAATGGTCTTAGATGACTTTAGAAGATAATACTGGAAGTTAGACAGTAGGAATAATAACTGACATTTTGATAGTACCTTCAGGTGTTATCTCAATTGTACTATGAGCAAAGGAGAATTACAGTAGCTCAAAAGAAACACGAGATGCATAATTTAAGAGACATCTCCATCTCAAATGTTCATATGGACCATTTGTGTCCAACCTGCGGTAGAGCCTGCTAAGCCCATATTGGTCTCCTTGGCCACAGTCAGATACACTGTATATTGATTCCAACAATGTGATGCCATTTTGGTCTTCTTCGAGCATGAAGGATAACCACCGTCTCATTTGAGAATGGAAGTCTCTGGACTGAGAAACAATGGGATATCATGGATAGAAAGCTGGTCTCAAAGTCATGAAGAATTGAATTCAAGTCCTATCTGTTCTGTGTATGGCTGTGTGACTCCGGGTAATTCACTTAACTTCTTGTTTTTTAGACCAGGGGTGTCAAACACATGGCCAGCTGACTTCCTCCCTACACAGAAGGAATTTCTCTGACAAAGCTTTGCTCAGAAATGTGACTTCCTTTGTAGTGTGCAGAAGAGGCCCATTATATCCTTACATCGTCCACTCAGCACTCCAAATTACTTTCCTAAAGCACAGGTCATCCCCCTACTCAATAAACACTCCAGAGTGTGACCAAAACCAGATTAAAATGTAAATGGGAAATATTTCACCAAATAAATAAAAATTCAATAAAGCATAGATAAGGTTAATAGGTGGTTTTCTAAGTCAATTTTTTGGTTCAGAGGGATCCTTATATGTGGTTTGGTGTCCCTAAGTTTGACAGAGCCATTCTAGGGAATTCTCTAATGTGCAGAGAAGATGCTACCCTATACTGGTAAACGGAGTTTCCTTACCCAGGATTTATTTCCCCATATCAACAAAATGCCAAGTCTAGTTTCTACTCCCAATCTGTTGATGCCTTTTCACTCTGTCCTAAATAGCAAAAAAAGTGTCTGTTTCAAGTGACCACTGTGGACATATCTATATTGTGTTGTCTATACCCTATCAGGGACTTGCCCCTGAATTCTCATTTCCTTTGGCGTTGTTCTATGACATTCCTTTCGCCTCAAAAGCAATCTCTCTGTTTCTGAAATGCTCTGGTGTGGTGGCTCCTTCCTTCCTCCACAGGCTTAGTGGGTTCCAAGTAAATAAGATCATCTTCTTGGAGATGTTGGCATCGGTAATTTTAATTCCCTCCCCATAAGATTCTGGTTTGCTAAATCCTTCTGCTTGCCTCATTTCCGCCTGGTCTCTTTGTTCTGCCTAGACCTGTCTCTCTCTTGACTCTTTGCAGTGGAATTGTCCAAATCTCACAAAATCTTGAATTCGAAGTTTCTTCTACTACCACCAGCTCCAAAATCCCACTTTCAGTTGAGTGCCTTCTGTACAAGCACGACTTGGAAAATCATTCTCGTGGTGACAGTAGGAGATACTGGTTATCTATATTTTCCCCCAAAATGTTTTTCCCAGAACTGAATTCTTATTATTCTGAGAACCTCCAAATTTCATCTAATCTATCCATCTTCCTGCTGCCACCAGAGCCATAAATAGCACAAGACTATCAGGGCTTTGTTCCAAGGTACCAGCATATTGGAAGGAGCCATTTCAAATTGCCTTGGATGCATGGGTCAATACCATTCCCAGGCCTCCATCCCTTGAATTGTGTAACCAAGGCACTCTTCTTTCCAGCATCTATTTCATCCCCAACCTCCATGGAAGGCACAGACTTATCTCTGTAAGGGATGTCATCCCCTTCCCAGGACTCCTATACCCTCGATATGACTGGTTTTTGCGCACACTGCACAAACCTTGCCCCAGGCAGAGAAACTACTAGTTTCCAGCACAACCTACAACGACTTGACTTTATGTGGTTTAGGGCTGAGTGACATGCCCAGCCTGGTCTTAAGGTCCTAAGAAAAAATATTCTCCAAACTCCACTATTGGATAGGGCTTAAAGGTCACGGTGACTTCGAATGTTTTCCATGCTCATCTGTTTTTCCATTATGAAATCTTCTCTTGGATTCGGATTCCCCCATGGGAGGATTTCCTCTTAAATGAATAAAAATGAATAAAGAAAAAAAGATTCTTTTTCTTCAGATGCATATTATCATAAACCCTGTCTTACATCCCTAGCAGCCCCAGCTGGGTTTCATTTGTATTCTAGGACTCTAAGGACTAAGTCTTGGTCTTGGACAGCAGTCAACATGTTGGCACTCAAGAAATGTTTTTATTGCTTACTAGTAGTAGTAATAATAATCATAATTTTACATTGAACCAGAGTGAGTAAAATCCTCCCTGAGAGGGAATTGCTCACCTATTATTAGCTTAGGGCACCAGAGTATGAGTTCAGTAAATTAGCTTTTCTAGGAACTAAATAATACTTCAGAGCCTCAGAGTTGTTAATTGGGTGGAATGTACTTCCAAGGAATGCTTTCTCATCCTGGATCTATTCAGGATTAAACTCAGTAATAATGTAGAGTTTATGTATTAGATACATATGTATGATACACACATGCATATATAAAACATACATGTTTAGCTTTAAACATAGCATGTGTGTATGTATATCATGTGTATAAATTTTTTCTTTGTGTTAAAAATAATGTGCCAATAACCTTATTTATTTTTGTGAGAATATGACTATGGGAATACACACATATAACTTAAATAGAGATGCAAGAAAGCACAGTCCACAAGGCTGAACCATCTCAAAGCATCTCAAAATATCCATTAAGGGACTGAGAAAGATGTAGTAAAGTGGTTACAGAAGTGAAGATTGAGGCTGAGATGTTAGTCCCAGAGCAGAAGATAAAATATTGAGAGTGTTTGTCCAGTAGTGATTTAACAACTCTACCTGTCTTTCCTATTGCTTTTGTTTAATTTAGTTTTTAAAAATCTTTATGATGGATATGTGTATTCCCCTGCCACACCCTGTGTTGATCTGTTGGCATGATCACGGATTTGGGTCTGCCATGCACCCTCCTAAGTCAGACATGCTAGTATAGACAAGGGTTTAGAATATGACTCATGGCCTTAGATATTCCAGCATGTGGCCAACTGGCTTCTATTGAGGAAGCACTGGGGGAGATGGAAGCTCAATAGTCATAGCCTAGAACCAAGTTGGAGAATCCATGGGATGCATGCCCCAGTGTGCTGGAGGGGGCTGCTTCCACATACGTTTCCCAAAGTTATATGATCTCCTTCCCTTTTTCCCTCTCCATTCCTGGAGCTGAAAAGCAATTTAATCTGGGTTATAGATGTACTATATGCAAAACATACTTCTATATTATTAATTTTTGTAAGTGAACAATCTTATAAAACCCAAACCTTCAAACCTATACTCAAAGAAACAAGTGATAAATCATATGTTTTCATCTACATTTCTACTCCAACAGTTCTCTCTGGAGGTAGAGAACATTCATTTAAGTCCCTCAGAAATTGTATTGTTTTAGTTGCTGTCTATCACATTTGATCATTCCACAATATTGCAGTTACTGTGTACAATGTCCTCTTGGTTCTGCTTATTTCACTCTGCATCAGTTCATGGAGATCTTTTCAGCTCTTTCTGAAATCATCCTCTTTATCCTTCCTTATAGCTTGATAATATTCCATTAATGTGATATACCACAATTTGTTCAGCCATTCCCCAACTGAGGGTCCCTTTAGTTTAAGGAAATACCTTTTGCATTACTTCACATGTAAAATTAATATCATATTGTTTGCCTTTTCAATGGGTTGAGGACAGATGGGAAATGGGGAGAGAATTTAAACTCAAAAAATTTTAAAGATATATTAAAAAAGAAATAAAATTTTAAAATGAATAAAATAAAATATACAGGATGACAAAAGAAGTCAATTATGTAGAGAAAACTATATAGAAATAGTTCTCTCTCTCTCTCCCTCTTTCTCTCTCTCTCTCTCTCTCTCTCTCTTTCTCTCTCTCTCTCTCTCTCTCTCTCTGATTTATCTACCAAGTTCACTGACCCCAGATTATGAATTGACTTGTATGATGGTCAAATGTGAATGACATAATTATTATCAACAAGGCAAGGATCTAGGATAACTCCAAGGGACTCATGACAAAAAAGGCTATACTAGTACAGATCGAAACATATCATTCTTCACTTTTTTTCCTAAATGGAATTTTCTCTAGTGTAAACAACATTTCACAAGATGAGGGACAGGGAAATACATGCTATATGATGATATATGTATAACCTATATCATATTACCTGCCTTCTTGGGAAGGGGGAAGAGGGAGGGATGGGAGAGGGGGAAACAGAGACAGTTTTGGACATGACTAGGAGAGTTTTTCTCTTGGATAAACACATTTATTATAATTTATTACATATTTACAACCTATCATATATTATTGTTATGTTACATATTATATTATGTAATATATATGTAACAAACAAAAATAAATGAGAGCTAAAAAAAGAATGATTCTGGATTTCCATTTTGGTCACATTTAAAGACACAGTTTCTCTACGACTCTCAAAAAATAGGACTCTACTCTCCTTAATCAACCTTGGTCAAAAAGCTGGAAGATAAAAGTTTAAAAACTTGGTCTAGAAGCCAGAAGTTTAAAAAAATGTGGATGCCAAGCCACATGTGGATGCCTCTAATCTTTAATGCCACCTCTGAAATTTTCTGGATGCCTTGGTCAACACCTTTTGGGGGTATCCTTTCCCATTTAAACCAAAATCTCCTATTCCAGTTGCCAGGACTGGGTGGTTTTCTTTACCCTTAAGATATACTGAACTGCCTGTGAGCTAAAATGCAGCCAGGATACCCAGACAACCATATTCTGCTACTCTCTGTTAATCTCTCTGAACTCCTCTGATCTCACTACCAACCAGCTGGGACGATTCTGAGTCTTGAATTCCAGTGTTTGGGAGGAAATGTTAGTTTGGCCTAGGAGGTTTGTTAGCACAGGTATCCCTTCCACATTTGGGGAGTTAGGTGTGTGGCACCCCCATGAGCTGGAAGATCCCCATAAAATTTTTGGCCCTCCTTGGTGCCAGAGAAGAAGCTTGAATATCTTCTTTTCTTTTATGGAGTTTTTTACAGTATGCTACTGTAAGTTTCGGGTTAAGTATTTGGTTATCAGCTATACGCAAGCCAATGTTAAGTAAAATGCTGTATGGAAAAAAGATGTTTAAAAAATACAAAATAAATGTGAACATTTTAAAAATGAAACAAATTTTGGAGAGTAATACTAAACATACTATACAAGTAATATACATAAAAGTAAACATTTATGAGTAACTAAGTTTGTTAAGATTTCTCTGCATTTCTAGTCTTTGTGTGTCATCTGCTGGCTTTCTTGTTCTTTTTGTAAGCTTTAATTTTTTACTTATTTTAACTTTAAAAAATAAATTGTATATATTATGGTATTAAAAGATAAAATATGTTAATATTATACAACAAAAACTATGTGTTTATTTTGTGCATTTCTGAGTGTCTAAACTTTTTCTGTGTCACCTGCTAGTCTTCCCCTGTCCTCTGAAGCTTCTGCAAAACTCCCTAAAATCCCCTTTTCATTTCTTATGCCAACCTATGATATACCAAAATGCCATGGGGAAAGTCGTGATGTGGAAGGGATGCTTCTGCTTTCTCTCTGCTGGGCAATCAGTCTGCTCTAAGTTCAGAGGATAAAAAAGGAAAGGAGCTGGCATTGTAATGGGGGAGACAACATGCAAACCATAAAGGAAAGATATCATACAGTGTAAGTGGGAGATAACCTCAGAGGGGAGAAAAAGTCCTGTTGTAGAAAGTCTCTCCCTTTACCTCTTTCTGGACTGATAGTCATTTTAGAATTCCTTGTACATAAGAGGTGATTAATAGATGTTTGACTTAGTCAAAATATGTCTCATAGCTTTAGAGCTGAAATGGACCTCAGAACTCATCAAGTCCAACCCTCTCATTTTACAGATGAAGAACCTGAGGCCCAGAGAGGTTAATTGACTTCTCCAACTAGTAAGGGTCTGAGGCAGAATTCAAACTCAAGTCTTCCTGATTCCAAGCCAAGTACTTCATATACTGCATCTTTCTTCTTCGTACTATGCAGCTGACTCCTTTCCTGATATTTCTACCTTGTTTTCTCCCCAAAGTTAAGATCTATCTACTCTTTTGGAATGTGGTTAACATCTTTCTTAGCAAGGAGTCTTCTACTAGCACGAATTTCTCCTCCTCCTCCTCCTCCTCCTTCCCTTGCTTTCTGAACTGGTAACAACTCTAGAATAGAAGGGCAAGGGCTGGGCAAATGTGATTAAATGACTTCACCAGGGTCGAACTGATAGGAAGTGACTGAAATCATATTTGAACCCGGGACCTCCTTGTCTTGGTCTGGCTCTCTATCCATGGAGGCAACTAACTGCCGTAGCTTCCTTCCTTCCTTCCTTCCTTCCTTCCTTCCTTCCTTCCTTCCTTCCTTCCTTCCTTCCTTCCTTCCTTCCTTCCTTCCTTCCTTCCTTCCTTCCTTCCTTCCTTCCTTCCTTCCTTCCTTCCTTCCTTCCTTCCTTTCTTTCTCCCTTCCTTCTTCTCCTTTTTCTTCTCCTTCTCCTCTTCTTCAACTTCACATCTTAGAATCAGTACTAAGTATTGGTTCCAAAACAGAAGAACCATAATGGCTAGGCAATTGGAGTTAAACGTCTTGCCCAGGGTTACACAGCTAGGAAGTGACTGAAGTTAGATTTGAACTCAGGACCTCTTCCCATTTCCAAAGCCTTGTACTCTATCTACTGTGCCACCTATCTGTCCCAGTTCTTTGAACAAATATTTTCTGCTCTATGCCTAGGCAGGCATGATGTTATAAAGGAAGTCTAGCTTCCTCTCCTTTCCATATGTTAAGTAACTCTGCTAAGTAAGCATACCCCAAATCTGGGAAAACATGACATGTGACACACAAAGAAGTCATAGTATCTTATCCACTGGTTATCAGCCAGAGTCCTTGGAAGCAGCAGCCAAAGTGACAACACAGTCCTATTGACACATCATCGGAGCTGGAGAAGAGTTTCTGTGAAACCAGATTGAACTGAATTTCTTGCCAGGTGCTGTGAAATCTTAATTGATGCTAAGATTACCTATTGAGAGATGGAAAGGACTTAAAGGTCATTTAGTCCAACTCCCTTCCTTCACAAATGAGGTACTGATGCCTTAGGGAGGGTAAGTGATTTGCCCAAAGTCACCCAGCTGGGAAGATGACCATCAATCAAAAGATTATAGATCTAAGGCTTGAAAGAACCTCAAACCCAACAAATATTTTCTGATTCTAGAGCATATCTATCCCCAGGCAGGCATGATGCTGTAAAGGAAGGATGGTTTTCTCTCCTTTCCATAATACCAAAACCACTCATTTTACAGATGAGAAAACTGAGGCATAACATAGTTAAATGATTTGTCCAAAGTTACATAGGTAGTACTGGAACCTGGATTTTGAACTCAGGTACCAAATTCCAAATCCAGTAGTCATTCCACTATAGCATACTTATTCACTCCCCAGTTGAGTTTGGAAAGAATGATTTTAAAGAAAAAAGTAATTGCATTTTTTTTCTCATCTGCTACCAGAATAAATGTAAAACCAGACAAATTTTGGTGTGAACCTTGACTTTTCCCCCCATCATTATGAGATAAGACACTGATTTTTAAAAAGTTGGAAATGCAAGCCAGGAAATAAAATTCTGGTTCTACTCTATATTTACTTATATGACCTTGGGCAAGTCCCTCTCAATTTTCCTCCGTTTTCCCCAACTGTAAAATAGAGATTGGACTAAATGGTTTCTGAAAACTCCTAATTCTTCATTCTTTCATCCCATAATTCCTCCTTTATCCCTCATATTTGACTTCTTCTTCTTCTTAGTCTTGCTTTAAAAAAAAAACCATATTGTCTTAGAATCTTAGAATCAGTGCTATGTATCGGTTCCAAGGCAGAAGGGTCACACAGCTAGAAAGATTTGAACCCAGCACCTCCTGCCTCCAGACCTGAGTTTCTATCCACGGGGCCACCTAGATGCCCCACTTTCTGTCTTAGTAATGACCCTAAAAAAGAGGAGCAAGGGATAAGCAAGCAACTTGCTCAGGGTTACATTGCTAGGAAGAGTCTGAGGACAGATTGGAACCAGGTCCTTCTAAATCCAGGCCTGGCTCTCTTTCCCTTGTGCCGCCTAACCACCCGCCACCATATGCCTTATATTGCATGTGTATTAAGTCATTGAAAGCATGCCCTTTGGGGGAGGGGGCACTGGGGAATATTTGGGGAGGGGGCGCTGGGGAGTATTGGGGAGTGGACTATGGAAGGAAACAGGATGACTTGGCTGAGGCTCCCCTCACCCTTCATCTCATGTCTACCATGAACTCTCACTCTACTGGCCCCTGACACTTGTGAAGAGCACAACCACCATCACTTTCCCCTCACCAAGCCAAGCCAACCAGTGGTTGAGAGGGAAATGATAAGAAAAGCAAAAGAGCCAGTGTATGATTCTAGATAAAAAGTCCTGTGTAAGCTCTGCTTCCCTTTCCCCTCCCCACAAAGAAAAGAAAAAACGAAAGTTAGTAAGACAGCAATTACTCCCGCCTGTTGGGTCTCAACTCCAGTGGTGAAGGTTTCCATGATGAAATACGGTATTAGTATTCTGATGGCATCTCAAGGAGATGTTAGTTCCAGACTAACCCAGAAAACATTGTAAAGTAGGGAAAGTTTAACTTGGGGAAGGAACTCTCACCTCTTTCATCTTCTTTTCCTCCCTTATCATAAGCCCTTGGAGTTCTAAGAAGAGAAATCCCAACAGTACTACCTTTCCTGGAAAGCACATGGCCACCATTTATTTGGACTCCAGTTCCCAGTCCCTCTAACTTCCCCATCCTAAAGCATCCAATCCTCCCTTCGTTCCCCATCCCTTAGGAGTGTCATCTGTTCCTCAAGGCCCAAGACTATGTCCCATTTTGTTTGCATCTGTATTTCTAACTCCAGCACATTCTAAAGGCCTAATACTGGACCTCCATGACTCTGGAAGAGAGTGAGGCTGATGACTTTGTACAACTCTGCCTCACTTAAATCCAATTCACCTGAAAGCCAAAACATTACCCTGGGATGCCACTGGTCTTCTTAGAAAATGAAGGACCAGGGGGCAGCTGGGTAGCTCAGTGGATTGAGAGCCAAGCCTAGTGATGGGAGGTCCTGGATTCAAATCTGACCTCAGACACTTCCCAGCTATGTGACCCTGGCCAAGTCAATTGATCCTCATTGCCTAGCCCTTACCACTCTTCTGCCTTAGAACCAATACACATTATTGATTCCAAGATGAAAAGAAAGAAAGAAAGAAAGAAAGAAAGAAAGAAAGAAAGAAAGAAAGAAAGAAAGAAAGAAAGAAAGAAAGAAAGAAAGAAAGAAAGAAAGAAAGAAAGAAAGAAAGAAAGAGATGAATGAATAAATAAATAATAAATAAATAAATAAATGAATGAATGAATAAAAATAAAGGAACAACAACAACAAGGGCTTGGGGCAGGCCAGGTGGCAAAGTGGATAGGGCTCCAGGCCTGGAGTCTGGGTTCAAATCTGACCTCAGACACTCTCTAGCTGTATGACCTTGGACAAGGCACTTAAGCCCACTTGCCTAGCCCTTGTTGCTCTCCTTTCTTAGAACTGATACTAAGACTGAAGTTAAGGGTTTAAAAACTGACATTTCCTAGTCGTGTCATCCTGGGCAAGTCACTTGACCCCCATTACTTAGCCCTTACTACTCTTCTGTCTTGGAACCAATACACAGTATTGATTTTAAGGTGGAGGGTGTAAAAAAATATACAAATAAAAAAATAAAGTCTCAAGGAGCTGCTTGAAAGTTTAAGGGAATTGCCCGAGGGCACAAAGTCTTTCTCAGAAGCAAGGTTTGAACCCAGTTCTCCCTTACTCAGAAGCTTTTTCTCTCATTACTAAACTAGGCTTCCTTTCCAACAGGATTATAAAATATATGTATATGTATATATATAATAAATATGATATATTATACATGATATATTGAAAGGAAATAAATATATATTTATATTCTAAAATATATTTAGATTGGGAAAAGTCCTTAGAGACCAACCTTTGCAATCCCTTCATTTACAGATGAAGAAACTAAGTCCAGAGAGTTGTCCAAGGTCATATGGGTAGCGATGAACAATGCTGGGATTATTACATACTAAGTATGTGTGTCCCAGAGTGAAGGAATGGAAGATTTCTTCTGAAGATTTAAGGAGAGAGGAGAAGGTTTAGAATAGTTACTGTAGGGAAAAATCAGTACCAGTAGAACAATGAGATCCCAGATGAAGTTATTATTAATGAGAACTGGAGGAAGAGAGAAGCCCTTAGTTACCACAAAGAGATGAATCACTAATGTTGAAATCCTACATATCTGTGGAAGGAGATAGTTTTGGGCTCCAAGATATTTGTCATGTATTGAGCATAGAGGCAACTAAGTGGCTCAGTGGATAGAACACTGGGCTTGGAGTCAGGAAGATGTGAGTTCAAATCTGGCCTTAGACTCTTTCTAATTGTGTGGCAAACCTCTGTTTGCCTTAGTCCATGGGAGAAGGAAATGGTAAATCACTCTGCTATCTTTGCCCAGAAAACCCTATGGACAATATGGTCCACAGGATCATGAAGAGTTGGATATGACTAAAAGGACCATACAACAACAACAGAGGGTGATTCAGACAAGTACATGGGTAGAGCAGAAGAGAGGGAGGGATAACCTTTCCTGGGGAATAAGGTAAAGGCCCAAATCCAGATCTATCCAAGTAAAGACCAACAGGCTGCGCCATATTGGTACAAGGAAGAATACCAAAATCTAAGGAGTTTAAGTTAGAAGCAAAAAGCTGGTTCTAGTCACCCCAAGATGATTAGCTGCTATCCTGTCCATAAGGGTGGATAAGCCTCAATGTTTGCTACAAGACTTCCAGGAAATTCTAATAGCATTAGAGGAAACCTCAGAGGTTGTCTAGTTTAAACTCCCTCATCTTACTGACAGGAAACTCAGAGAATTTAAGTGACTTGCCCATCTACACATAAGGAAGAGGCACATTTGGAATCCAGAACTTTTTTTTTAAACCCTTACCTTCTGTCTTGGAATCAATACTAGGTATTGGCTCCAAGGTAGAAGAGTGGTAAGGGTTAGGCAATGGGGGTTAAGTGACTTGCCCAGGGTCACACAGCTGGGAAGTATCTGAGGCCAGATTGGAACCCAGGACCTCCCATCTCTAGGTCTGGCTCTCAATCCACTGAGCTACCCAGCTGCCCTTGGAATCCAGAACTTTTTGACTCTGGATCCAACATTTTATCCTCAATTTTAACCATCTCTAATGTAAAAGTACAAAAAATTCTTTGTACATAGGTTAAGAAATAGTGTTTCCCTAGGGAAAAGGGAAATCTTAGATCAGCATATTCAATTTGTGTGGGTTTGAAGATAAAGTCTAAAAGATTCTTTTGATTTTGAAATTTACTCTTACTTCATCTTGTCTTCCTATGGTCTGGCATGCGGTCTTTGGCTATCGGGAAGGAGCAAGTCATTGCATAAATATGCACTCAAATTCAGTTCCTTTTGTCAGCCAGCAAAATCAGATTTGTAGAATCCAGGAAGAAAAGTACCATTATGCAAAAAGGGGAGGGATTGTTTCACATGGCTCAGACTTTTCAAGATTAAAAGCTTTTTGGAGGGTGCAAAATGTCCACAATTCCCTGTTGACTTTGGCACTGGTATCACTTGGCCCTTGGTCAGTCACAAAATATATAACAACAGGACACTTAAACCACTTTACCACACATTCACAAGAAGACTTTTTTGAGGTTTCATAGCACGGGATCTAATCATTGCAGCTTATCCTGAGAATAAGTCATTCATTCTGGGACATGAAATTTTTATCCTCTGAACCTACACAGGCAGTCAGGAGAGTGAAAACTCATGATCGCCTTGACTTGTAACATATTTTATTTTTTATGGAAAAAAAAACCCCAACAACTCTTATCTTCCATAAGATAAGAGTGATAAGATCTACACAATGAGGGGTAAGTGACTTGCCCAGGGTCATACAGCCAGGAAGTGTTTAAGTCCAAATTTGAGCCCAGGGCTTCCTGTATTCATAATAAATTTTAATAGACATGGTATATAATTGAGAGTACAGGGGAAAGTAGGTTGATTTTAGAATTAGGAAGCCTTGGTT
The DNA here is from genome assembly GCF_027887165.1 of Monodelphis domestica. Lineage (NCBI taxonomy): Eukaryota > Metazoa > Chordata > Mammalia > Didelphimorphia > Didelphidae > Monodelphis > Monodelphis domestica. The sequence goes on along the minus strand of NC_077228.1, from coordinate 370,265,664 downwards.
GGGAAACGGTACCCAGATGGTATAGAGTGCTGGACTTGGAGTCAAGAAGGTCTAAGTACTAGCTCTAGGACTCTTGGTAATTAACTGCTCTCTACCTCAGTTTCTTCCTCTATTAAAATGGAGGAAATGATAGCAATTATCTTTCAGAGATATTGTGAGAATAAAATGAGATAACATATTGGAATGCTATGTAAATGATATTATTATTTATTCCAATGCTTATTTAGACAGTAATTTGCTATGGCACCATATATGAGTCATAGGACCTCTGAGCCTCAGCTTCCTCATCTGTAAAATAGGGGTGATTTAGTAGTTTTCTTGAAAGGATTAGTATGAGGAAACAACTCTATAAACCTTAAAGAGCTACATGTAAATTGTTACTGAGTAATACAGTTTCCCTGCACTGTAAGCAGAGGACTCTTTCTGGAAAGCTGAAGTGAAAGTTTATTTTTTTCAACACCAAAATCTTATTTTAACTAGTCAGGACAAAAATCATTCCAAAATCTATTATGGACCAAAAAAAGTATTAAAGATGAGCTTTTCTTCCCTTTTTGAGTTAATTGAATATAATATAATTGAATGTATTTTCTTGACACTCAAGGTTCCTGGACTTGATTGAATCTGTGTTTGAATGTTGTCTCTGACACTTCAAGTTATGGGAGGATAAACAAGTTCATAAACTTCTTGGTTTTCATATCCACTAAATGGAGATGATAATCATCCTTGCCATTAATCAACCAATCAATTAATAAGCATTTATTTAGTTCCTATCACTGACCGGGCTGAGCACTGGGAATCCAAAAAGAGGCACGAATTGATGCAGAGCGAAAGGAGCAGAACCAGGACAACAATGTACACAGAGACTGATACACTGTGGCACAATAAAAGGTAATGGACTTTTCTACTAGCAGCAATGCAATGACCCAGGACAATTCTGAGGGATTTATGAGAAAGATGCTACCCACAATCAGAGAAAGAAATGTGGGAGCAGAAACACGGAAGAAAATATTTCCTTGATTACATGGTTCAACAGGGAAATGTTTGAGGATGTAGACTCTAAATAATCACTCTATAGCAAATATTAATAATATGGAAATAGGACTGGTTCAATGACACATGTAAAACCTAGTGGAATTACTCACTGGCTACAGAAGGGGGGAGTGAGGAGGGAAAGAACATGAATCATGTAACCATGGGGAAATATTCTAAATTAATTAATTAAATAAATAATTTTTAAAATTAAAAAACAACTTAAAGTATTACAGAAACATGAGTTAGTATGATTATAATCATAAGCCTCAATAACTGTGCTCTAAACATCATACATAGGAACAGTGATATTATATGATGAACAATTGTGAATGACTTGGCTGTTCTTGGCAATACAGGCAGCAAAAACAATCCCCAAGGATTCTGGATGAAAAATGCCATCGGCCTCCAGAGAAAAAACTGATGGAGTCTGAATATAGACTGAAACACACTATATTTCACTTTCTTTCTTCTTTTTTGTTTGAGTTTTTTCCCACAAAATGACTAATATGGGAAAATGTTTTTAATTATTGCCCATGTAGAATCTATATCAGATTGTTCACTGGCTCAGGGATGGGGGAGGAGAGAGAGAAAGGGAAGTGGAGAATTTGGAACTCAGTGAAGTTTTTTTAATGTTAAAAATTGTTTTTACAAGGGGCAGCTATGTAGCTCAGTGGGACTCAGAGATAGGAGGTCCTGGGTTCAAATCTGATCTCAGACTTTTCCTGGCTGTGTCACTCTGGGCAAATTATTTAACCCCCATTGCTTAACCTTTACCAATCTTCTGCTTTGGAACCAATACACAGTATTGATTCTAAGACAGAAGGTAAGGGTTTTTCTTGTTTTGTTTTTTAAGTTGTAAAAAAATTTTTTTTCATGTAATTGAAGAAAGAATAAAATATTAAATGGGAAAAAATGATTGTGCTCTGATATAATAGAGATTCCCTCAGAGGCTATGGAGAAAAGCACAGCTATTTGCCCCTATGCTAAGTGGTCTCAGATGAACATGCTTTCTAAGTTCTCATGTCTGCTTTTTACAATTTTTCTGTCTCTTTTCCACAGTACCTTCTCAAGATTATCAATGGATCTGCTGAGTTTCACACACACAGACTTTGTAAAACTTCCTTTATATGATGGAAGACCAGAACACTGAGTTTATTATGATCAAGAATGTGCTGGAGCATTGTTCAATTTTCTGCATAATGTTTTTACAACTCAAAAATTGGCAAAGTTGAACCTGATTTGTTGCTCTGTTGATTGTCCAGGCTTAAGACAAGGAGGAAGAAAAAAAAATTTTTTTTTTAATCTATTGGCTCCAAGGCTGAAGAGTGGTAAGGGCTAGGCAATGGGGGGTCAAGTGACTTGGCCAGGGTCACACAACTGGGAAATGTCTGAGGCCAGATTTGAACCTAGGACCTCTCATCTCTAGGTCTGGCTCTCAATCCACTGAGCTACCCAGCTGCCCCCTGGAAGAAAATTTTAATAAACCAAATTAAAAGTAAAAGCATATGGAATATATCTTTTGCCCCAGTGAACCTATTGTTAAACATTTACTATCACACCCCTAAGGAGGGTTATTTGTAAACTAAAAATAAACAGACTTTGAGTGATAACCTGAAAGGCTTTGCTTTGTGTAAAGTACAAATACAATCAGACTCTTCAGACTCCTGTTCTGGCTTATTTCCTTGTTCACAATTGTGTTGGCAATAGGGGAGATCATCAGATATCCAAGTTCTAGACAGATAAGGTCATGCCACAAGTTATTTTGATGAGATGAGCAACATTTCGGTGATGTATCCCATTTACCTATAGAAGGAGAGACAGTCTGGTATGGTGGATAGAGGGCTGGTCTGACAAGTCCCTTCATTTCTTGGTGCTCCAGGAAGCTTTCTAACATTATAATTATACCTGAGTAGCCAATTTGAATCAATAGCAAAAGTTTCCATAATGAGAATTCCCCACTGAAGAAATCACTGCTCCAGACGGACCCCCATACTTTTCATTATGGTTTTTTTTATAACTATTTTAATTTATGACTCATAAAGTTCCCCACATTATATAGAGCCCATTCAAGTTGTTAAAAAAAACCAAAACATTGATCAGAATCAGTGCCATTGGCAAAGTGTAGTGGCAAGAACAATGAATTTGGAATCAGAGAACCTGGCTTTGAATCCCAGCTCTGCTATTTTATTGCCTTTGTGATGAATCACTTCACTTCCTCTAGGTCTCAGTTTCTCCCTCTTTAAAATGAAGGGGCTGGACTAGATAGTTAATGTTCTTCCTAGATCTGGATGCTATAAACCCAAGAATAAATAACTGGCAGGATTTCACAAAGCAAGAACAAAAGGTTGCAAAAAAAAATTTTTTTTTAATCTAATATTGTTGTGTTTGGTCAGATGATTATTAGGTAAGGAAAAGGAGACCATGAGCCAAAAAAAGGGAAGAAAAAGGAATGAGAATGGATCTTCTACAAAGCCCCAGTGACTATCCTTACCCCTGTCTCCACTCCTGCCCCTCCTCTTGCCTCTATCCTTATTCCAGGGGTCCTTAACCTTTTTTGGGTCATGGATCCTTTCTTCCTCTAACTCTGGGTCCCCAAACAATAAAACAATAGGTAACCAGAACAGGAATTGAGCAGGCCTCCTTAATCTAAGCTCATGAAGGTGTTTTTGAAAATATTTTGATAAATGGTTTTCAGTGCAATTGGTTTACTTTGTAATGCTATGCATTTTACTTTATGCTTTAAAAATATATTGAGAAGAGGTCCATATGGGAGTATGATTAATAAAAAGACTGTCTTTGCCTTTAATGAGCAAGTCAATTTACCTTGTTGCCTTAGTTTCCTTAACTATAAGGGAAGGATAATAATATCATCTCCCTCCCAGCATTGTTGTGATGATCAAATGAGGCAATATTTGTAAAGTGCTGTTGTGGTGAAATTTTTCACCTTTTAAGAGTATTATAATATTGAACAATGGCCACCAAGGAATTTACTTATGAAATTCCTAAAATGAAACACTCAAGTCAGAATGGAGTTTATGGAGGTTTAATCACAATGGGAGTAGGGAAAGGAGAGGGAGAGGAGAGAGGAGAAAAGGGAAAGGGGTTACTCAACCTCTGTCCTAGGCAGAGGGAGTTTAGGACCAAAGGGCCAAGGTGGAAGGAATCAGTCCTTGACTCATGTGACCGATCTGAAGGGAAGCTGTCTGCGGGCCTCCTCTCTGTTCAAGCTTCTAACACAAACTGGCGTCTAGCTCTCTCCACAGGAACTCAGCGAATTCCAGAGGCTGTTCCCTACCTCACTTCCTGTGCCTCACAAGTGCCAATGGTGGCTCAAGCTTGGCTTAGGACAGCCCAGGTGGGCAGTTAGTTATTTCTGATTTGTCATTGACTAGCACATACCCCTGTAGTGTGGGTGTGCACAAATTTGGGTGCTAGACCAAGATGGAGACTTTTAAAATTCACAGTGCTTAGAACAGTGCCTAACACATAGTAAGCAAGTAATGAATGAAAAATTTCCTGTTTTCCCTAATAAATTCAAGATCCATTGGGTTGAAATATCGTAGTAACAATACGAGAGACCAACAGATCAAGACCAACAATGAATGAAACCAGGAGTTAAGAGTAGACAGAAATGATTTTTCCTTCTATAATTCTGTGTCTGGAAAGTTTGTCTTGAAAGCAATGCTAATCCCAAATGGTTAATTCCAAATTAACCATATATATCTCTATAGTTAGTTATAGTTACATACCAATTCTTTCAGCACAAGATTGAGAGGATGTGACATCAAGTGTAAGTGCTCAGGTTTTCCCCATTCTGAACTGCTGAGTTATTTTTCAAAAGACTGTAAAGTCCTTTAAGAAGTGATTGGAAAATGGGGTAAATGAAGTCAGTTAGAAAGTTTTTGGAGGCAGTAGTGAATAGAGTACAAGGTCTGAAGTCAGGAAGACCTGAGGTAAATAAAATCTGTTCTCAGATATTTCCTAGCTGGGTGACATTGGATAAGTCACTTAACTTCTGTTTACCTCAATTTCCCCTACTGTAAAATAAAGATAATAGCACCTACTTCCTAAGATTGTTGGGAGGATCAAATGAGATGATATTTGTAAAAATTATCTTTGGTTCCTGGTCCATAGAAGATGTTATATATAATTGTTTATTCCCTTCATTTTTGAGGCTCAAGGACCTAGATATGGAGTCCTGTAGTTACTCAACAAAAGCCAACCCTCCCTCTCTCTCCCACACCCCCAAGAAAATGAAAGGACCAAGGAAAAGCTTCAATGATCTCCGTGAATCACAAACAGCTCCAACAACTTTGAGAGATTCTGGCTGTATGAACGCACCATGAGCAGGTAGCTGGAGGGTCTTTGTTGTAAACAGTCAGAACACAACAACAGGCTCCAGAAGGAATTAGGATGGTGATCAGCTTTTGACTCATGTGGCCCAGGAATAGAAAATCCCACTGGCCAGAAAAGGAGGAATGAGATGAGAGGAAATTAACTCAGGTGTCTGAGAAAAAGGGTGGGGATGGGGGGGAGGGGGGATGATTCATAATCATGACTAAGAGGAGCTGGTTCTTGTCATTAGAAACTCCACGGAGTCCATAGTCCACCTTCTTTAGTCATTCCTGAAGAGGAAGTATATTTTTAATCAATTGAAAGTAAAACATGTCAGGGATCCAAAGGTGAAACTTTCAGTGGGAATCCCTAGGGCTTGAGACTGAGGTAAGCAAAAAAAAAAAATGGCACCCCAATCAGTAACCCATTGGGCTATGATGTTTCTGAGATAAACATAGGGTCTTAATTTGAGCATGAACACAAGAAGGGCTCCCACTTCACAAATGGACCTGAAGTGTTCAATGGAAACTTAATTCACAATTTCTTATTTCCTTGTCTTCTTTTTCTTTCCTTCTTTCCTTCCTTTCTTCCTTCTTTCCTTCCTTCTTTCCTTCTTTCCAGCCTTCCTTCTGTCTTTCCTTCCTTCCTTCCTTTGTCCTTCCTTTCTCCCTGCCTTCCTGCCTGTCTTCCTTTCTTCCTCCCTCACTCTATCCTTGTCTCCCTCCCTCTCTCTCCTTCTCTTCCCTCTCTTTCTTTCTTTTCTCTCTTTCTTATTATCTTCCCTCTTAAAATCAATAATGTGTATTGGTTCCAAGGCAGAATAGTGGTAAAGGTAAGGCAATGGGGTTAAGTGATTTGCTCACAGCTAGGAAGTGTCTGAAGCCATATTTGAACCAAACACCTCCTGTCTCTGGGTCTGGCTTTCTATATACTGACCCACCTAGCTGTCTGCTCTCATTTTTCATAAATTAAAAAATGAATATAATTGCTAGGGCTTCTAGCTGTGTGACCCTGAGCAAGTTACTTAACTCCTATTTGCCTCAATTCTTCATTTGTAAAATGGGGTCACACTGGGGAGGGGAATCACAAACTGCTTTCAGATCTTTGCTGAGTAGTATATGACTAACAAAAATCCCTAGCATTTAGCGCAGTGCCTAACACATAGCAGACACTTAATAAATGTTTATCAACTGACTATTCCCAGTCTAAGATCCTATGAGGCTTCTGGTGATCTTGCTAAGCCATGTTTATCATTGGTAAAAAAGGTATCTCAGGTTCAGTTTTCATAAGGGATGGTCATTGGCTAAGGGAAGTAGGGGAGAATTTGATCCTGGGGCTGTTGGGTTGAATTTGATCAAGGATAGTTGATAATCTATGATAAAGTAGAAGGAGAACTGACTCTGAAGTCAGAGGCTCTGGGTTTAGATTCCTGCTCTGACAATTATCACTTATGTGACCATTTAATTTCTCTGGGCCTCAGTTTCCTCATATGTAAAAGGAAGGAGTTTGATTGAAATGACCTCTGTGGTCCTCTTTAGCTCTAGACTTATGCATCTATGATCTATTAGGTGAATTTGCTTGGAGTCTAGAAAAGTGTCTAATTTCTATTCAGGTTGAGATACCCTAGTGGAGAACTATCTGACTAACTTACCCTTTCCCCACAGATTTCCCTGAACACTCCTTAGTGACTGAGGTAAACCAAGAAGTTTTTAGACCTTCTTGCTTTAGGTCATTTGTTCAGTCATTTCAATCCTGATAATTTAAAATCAGATTTTGAGATTATCCTTCCCAAACTAGAATGTTTAAACTTCATTAACGATACCATCTCACTGCATCATTTTGGAAGATAAATAAACATCTTCCTCAAGACCCATCCATCATTTTGGGAGATGAGTTAAACTCACTTACCACAAAGAACTAGTGTCATAAATTTCATGGCCCATCCCCAAAATGGCACCCCAGTGGCTTAGAAGAATGATAATTTCTGGGTGGCAGATAGAGCGAAAGAAATTTCTGGAGGTTCCACCTGATTCAACACATAGAAAGATAGTACCATGAGAATCAAGTCCCTTGAGGGCAGAGATGGTTTAATTTTTTTCTCAATGCCCAGAAGATTGCCTAGCACTCAGTAGAAACTAAAGAATGCTGGTTAAATTGAACTGAGTTATGGAAAAGCTTTCTAGTCTCCAATCCTTTTATAAATTCAGTTATTATTATCATTATTATTATTGATTTTAAGAAGGAAAAGGAAGAAGAGGAAGAAGATAGGGAAGAGCTCTTACAATGAGTTCTGAATGTAATGTAGTTCAGTAACATCCCAGGGTAAAAGAGAGACCAAGCTGATGACTTTAATTGTCCCCACACAGCTGTCATCACTGATACATGGAGAGAATGTCCTTTTGTTCATAAACAAGGAGGGTGTTGTTATCATGATGCCTAATGAACACTCATTATAACCAGGTAGTCTGAAATGCTCTGTCTGATTGGTTGATCTCAAAACAATTATGTCGACATCCGATTGCTTAAAGATGATCTTGTTGCTTACTTTCGCAACCTAACACCCCTTAAAAAAAAGACCAGTTTGCCACACAAATGAGCTTTTCATTCATTTTTTAAAACACTCATCTTCTGACTTAGAATCAATAACTTAAATATCAGTGTTAAGTCAGAAGAGTGATAAAGGCGAGAGCATCTCTATCAACCCTCTTGTTTTCCAGAGGAGGAAACTGAGGCTCAAAGAAGATTAAGAGTGTACCCAAGGGGGGCAGCTGGGTAGCTCATTGAATTGAGAACCAGGACCTAGGGAGATCCTGGGTTCAAATCTGGCCTCAGACACTTCCTAGCTGTGTGACCCAAGGCAAGTCACTTGACCCCCATTGCCTAGCCCTTACCACTCTTCTGCTTTGGGGCCAATACACAGTATTGACTCCAAGATGGAAGGTAGGGGTTTAAAAAAAAAAAGAGTGTACCCAAGGCCACACACATACTAAATGTCAAAGGTAGGATCTGAACCCAAATTCTCCACATCCAGATGTAGTGCTCTACCTGGTACCATAGTGCCTTGAGTCTATACAAAAATTCCTAGCTTCCTTAGTTTCTCTTCCCATCTGCACTACCTTAAAGCTATTTTATTTATTTAATATTTACATGTAAACATTATTTCTTTTAATGGAATGTAGGCTTCTTTAGGGCAAGATCTGTTTCCTTTTCATATTTGTGTCCCTAGCATTTAGCACTGAGACAATTAGGTAGTGAAGCAGATAGAGTGTGGGGGGCTGGCGTAAGGAAGATGCATCTTCCTGAGTTCAAATCTAACCTCAGATGCTTATTAGATATGAGATTCTGGGGAAATCACTTAATTCGGTTTGCCTCAGTTTCCTCAACATAGAATGAGCTGGAGAAGAAATAGCAAACCACTCCAGTATATTTTCCAAGAAAATCCAAAATGGGGGCATGGAGAATTGGATAAAACTGAAAAATAACTGAATGATACAATTATAATACCTGGCAACACCTTAGGCATGACAACTCTGTGATTGCATAGAAATCCTATAGAATTGAATGCAGGAAAAAAAAAAAGTCCCATATGCTCCAAAATATTCATAGCAACACTTTTTTGGGGTAGCAAAGACTGTAAAGTAGATATCCATCAACTTGGGGAATGGCTGTTAGGTAGCAACTGGCACATAGTAGGAGCTTAATAACTGCTTGTTGATTAAATGATTGATTAACTGAAAAGATGACTTGATCTTGTCTTTCCTGTTCACCAAGAAGTCTAACTCCTTCCCCAAATATTCAGCTTGGAAGTCAAGAAATGATTCTAATCTACCTACATGTATTAACCAGGAAGAACACTGCAGATAATTGATCATTGAAATACAAGAATAGAACTTAATTAGCTCAGATGCAATTTGACCAGGATCTGGAGGTTGACACCCCTGAGCTTATGAAAAGTGTCCTGGAATGTGTAATGAGTGGTCTGCATTTTCAAGTTGTACCTCATCCCAAAGCGATAACATTCTCTACCCTAACAGCGCCACCCTGGGCCTCCCCTGCAACATGAAGGATCTCCCTTGAGGGCAGAGTGCTGAATGCTGACTCATCAGTACCACCTCCCAGAGTCCTGACCCAGCTCTTGCAGGCTTTCCCTCCAAGCCTGGACCCCACCTTATTTACCTTTGGAAAGCTGACGTAGGCACCACTTGAGATGATGGGATGACTATGGGCTCCTGTTTCCAGATGCTAAATAAATGCTCCATTTCTTTTCATATCAACATTGTATCATCATCATCATTAGACAATTTTCCTGGAGTGTTGCCAGTAGGCTTGCTACAGCTTCTTGGAGCCACAGCTGAAAAAGTAGGTTGAAAGGTGGACACTAACAGTAGATGAGCAGTAAGCTTTCTCACCTTGGATGCTAGCTCTCCATATACCTCTTCATCCAACAGCTATACAAGCCGGGGGGAAATGGACTGATAGTTATAGCAATAGAATAACCATGTGGGCTCTGAGTATTTAAGAATTAATGGTTTGGGTCCTTTTTTTTTTTTTTGAAAAAGCAAACATGAACAATGCTGTTAAGCTTTTAATTATTTCTCTTTTTTACTTTTTAATTAATCAATTTAGTTTTAATTATTTAATTTAATTGATTTTATTTTATTACTTGGTTATATTAATAAATACTTATTTTATACAATGAAAATTAAAATTTTCATTTTAAATATGTGTTCCCCCAGTGTGGAAAAATGGGGACACTAATACACTGCTGCTGGAACTTTGAATTTATCCAACCATTTGGGAGAGCAATTTGGAATTATGCCCAGAGATTTACAAAATAGTGTATGGGGGGGCAGCTGGATAGCTCAGTGGATTGAGAGTCAGGTCCAGAGACGGGAGGTCCTGGGTTCAAATGTGGCCTCAGACACTTCCTAGCTGTGTGACCCTGGCCAAGTAACTTAACCCCCATTGACTAGCCCTTACCACTCTTCTGCCCTAGAACCAATACCCAGTATTGATTCTAAGATGGAAGCTAAGGGTTTAAAAAAAAAAATAGTGTATGGTCTTAGAGCCAGCAAAACTACTGTTGAGTCTGTATTCCAAAATGACCAAGGAAAAAGGAAAAGAATATGTATGTTCTAAAATGTTTATAGCAGCTCTCTTGATGCTGGCAAAGAACTGGAACATGAGGGAATGTCCATCAACTGAGAAATGGCTGAACAAGTTGTGGCCTATGAAATGAAGAGCAGTTTAATTTCAAAATAAAAACAAAAACAAAACATGGAAAGACCTATATGAAATTATGAAAAGTGAAACGTGTAGAACCATGAGAACATTATATACAGCTACAGAACTGATGTTTGAAGAATAACTTGTGAATGTCTACAGCTAGAGAAAGAATTGATAAATATATATATATATATATATATATATATATATATATATATATGTCAAGCAATGCTTCTCTAGTGAGGAGAAGGGTGCCTGGGAATTATAATTTAACCAACAGACAAATGCATTAAAAAATGTACCCCTCCCCCAAAATTATAATAACTGGGACCAAATCCTTGAAAGTTAGGTGAGCGAAACACATGCTTTTGTAGTTCTTACCAAAATAGAAGAGATTTTAATGCAAGGTAGGGGAAAGAATTCTAGATTGATATCTGAGCAAATGGGTTCAAATGCTGGCTTTCTCATGTACTTGCTATATGACCTTGGCCAAGCCGTTATCCCTGTTTTTGTCTCAGTTTGCCCTCTGTAAAATGAAGGAATGGAATTAGATGATTTATAAGGCCTCCTCCAGTTCTAAAATCTTGATAAAAATTGCTTCGACTCCCCTCACCTTATTTTCTTCCCCTTGGCTATGACAGATTCTTATTCCTTGCTTCTTTCCTTTTTATATGCCCCCCTCCCATCCCTTTCCTGATCCATCAACCCTCTAAGGCTGGAATTTATTTTGTTTATGGCTACTCTCTCTCTATCTCTCCTTTCCCTTCTCCCAGTTTTCTCCTTTCCCCCCCATTGTCTTGAATGTATTGTCATACCAAATTCTATGTGTGTTTAGGTTGATCTGATGAGCCTATTGGATATTGGACTGCGGATTCAGCTTTTAAGGACCAGTCTAAGTGTTCAGAGACTTATTTATCATCAAAGTGTTGGCCATGAACTTTTTTTGGCCACAGCATTTCATGAAGAGCACAAATAGGCTTATAATCAATGTCAGTGAACTGAGTGAGTATCATCCACCCACTCATCACAGATCCTTGTGGTATTGTTGTATACCATTATGTTTATTATGTATATACCTATAAAGTATTATGCTCCAGGACTCCAATGGACTTGTGATCCTATAAATGCAAAAACGTTCCTTCTAACTATAAAAATCATCCCTCATCCAAGTGTGTCTATCCCCTGTGACTCCTATATGTATCCTCCCCTGGATCATCCATGATGAGGAAGAGGGTAATGAGGGTCTAACTGAACCAAAGTAGGACACAGGACCTTTCTTGGGCATCTCTCAGTCTTACTCTATGATTGGTCTCCTCTTTCCAGTCATGTATCTTTATGATTCCTTCTTCTATGGCATTTTCATCATTAATAAGCTACTACTGCTTATTACATACTCTACCTTTTGTCTCTCCATTGTACCTTGGGTGGTCCACAATTTCGTTTCGTAAGACACCTGTGATATTTCAAGATTTATAATTATAAGCATCACTAGAAAATTATTAGTGTTAAAAATAGTGTGCATTCATGTAAAATGTATATCAGATTGCAGGGAGGGGAGAGAGGAAGGAAGAAAATTTGGGACTCAAATTTTAAAAAAAACAATGAAGGTAAAAACTTGTTTTTACATTGTAAGTAGGGGAAAAATTATATCTTGGGTCCTGTGATACTGAAGGTAGAGATAGCTTCTCCACATGGGTGTATGTGTATGTATGTATATATATATATATATACATATATATATCACACAGAGAAGCAATTTTTTGGCAGTAAATAGCAAATTATTACTGAAAAAATATTGTGTGTTTTAGTGCGAAAGTCCCTATTTAGGTAACTTTTGTTTTTTTACTTCATATTTCCTCTACTGTAAAAAATGGTTCTTAAATTTAATAGTATAGAGAAAATGGACTTATGACTCATGAATCATGGGTTCATTTTTTTTTTATTTATTTACTTTCTATCTTGGTTATCTCATGAAGGAAATAACCCAGGGAAGGGAAAAAATAAAAATTAAGTCAAGAGCAGAAAAGAAAGTTATCTGGATAAATACTTTTATTTGTTTGTTTGTTTAGGTTTAGACCTGTGATTTCCTTGATGGGTGAGAAAATCTTTACCAAGACAGATCAGAAATTTCTCTGCAATATTTGGTTCAGAGAGTGACTTGGGGTCACTCAATATGGTATAACCACAGAAGGACTTGAACTTTGCTTTTCCTCACTTGGAGACTAGTTCTATATCCAGTAATACATGGTGCCTCACAAGTAGCTGCCAAGTTCAAAACAAACAAAATGTCATTGGTGCCTTTGGTGTTCTTCTTTCCTTTCCTTTCCTTTCTTCCTCTTCCCCCCTTTCCTTCTTTCTTCCTTTCTTTCTTTTCTTCCTTCCTTTCTTCCTTTCTTCCTTCCTTCCTTCCTTTCTTTCTTTCTTTCTTTCTTTCTTTCTTTCTTTCTTTCTTTCTTTCTTTCTTTCTTTCTTTCTTTCTTTCTTTCTTTCTTTCTTTCTTTCTTTCTTTCTTTCTTTCTTTCTTTCTTTCTTTCTTTTTCTTTCTTTCTTCATTTGTTTGTTTCTTTTCTAAAAATCCCTTACTTTCTGTCTTAAAATTGATACAAATATCAGTTTCAAAACAGAAGAGCAGTAAGGGCTAGACAGTTGGGTTTAAGTGAGTTGACCATGGTCACACAGCTAGGAAGTGTCTGAGGCCACATTTGAACCCAGTTCCTCCTGTCTCCATGCCTGACTCTCTATCCACTGAGCAACCGACCTGCCTTTAAATTTTATTTTATTTCAATGAACAAAATGAACAAAATCTATTTTCTGTCTCTCCACCTTTCCCCCACCATCAAGGGGTGGGGAGAGAAAAACAAGATCCTCATTGTTGTTCATTTGTGTTTCCGTTATGTTGGACTTTTTTTGACCCTATTTGGGGGTTTCTTAGCAAAGATACTGGAGTAGTTTGCCATTTCCTTCTCCAGCTCATTTTACAGAGGAGGAAACAAATTGGTACAGTAAAGCAAATCAAATTCCTTGATTGGAATTTCCAAATGAGAGGTCTCCTTCTGCACTGAATACATCACCTCTCTGTTAGGCGGTGAGTAGCATGGTTCATCCCTGGTCTTCTAGAATCATGATGGTCATTGTGCTGATCAGAGTTCTCAGATCTTTCAAAGTCATCTGTTTCCAAGAACTCAGATCAATGAAATGACCTTATTAAGACCAGAGAACCAGTGAAGAACAATGCTACTCACCTTCTGAAAGAGGTGATGGACTCAGGGAACAATATATTTTTGGACCAAGCCAATGTGGGAATTCGTTTTAACTATCCACATTTGTCACAAGAGTTGTTTTTCTTTTCTCTCTTTTTCTTTTTAATGGGAAGGGAAGTGACAAGGAGAAAAATTGATTTTTGTCAATTAATAAATTTAATTTTTATTAACTTAATTTAAAAAAATCTAAGACATTTTTACAGTGTTGTTATTTTATAAATTGTCCCTGGTTCTATTAATATGTTTTAAATTCTCACAAGGCTTTTAAACGGTCTATAACAAAGCTGACCTATCAAGGTGTTTGAATTTTTCTGTCTTCTATGTGTACCAGTGTTAGAAGAGGGACAGAGCATAACAGTCTGGAAATTCTGTTCCCAATGGGAGAAAAAGGGCCCCCACTGAAAAACAAGCTAGCCTCACCTGGGGACTTGAAGAATGCCAATGTCATTTACAGAGTGACATAGTCATGCTATAATTGGCCGGACACATTCCAGAGTTCACGGTTGTTGTGTAACAGCAATACATCCAGGGTGGCTGAAGGCACGAGGCAAAACACACCCTAAGTGTGCGGTTGATGCATAGGGAGCCACACCCCCTAGGAATGCCTGATTGCTCAAATGTTCCCGGCCCTCTTTCTCTTTAGCCTGACAATGCCGTGCAGGGGAACAGGCCCAACTGGAGGGTTAACTCTATTTTAGGGGATGACAAATTTATTGGGCTGATTGGGTGAGAGTGCTTATCCTTCCTCCTCCCACTGCTCTGTTTTTAAGGATAAGCTTCAGGGAGTATTTGTTCAGGATTGATTTGTATGAGGAAGTGCTTACTAAGGACTAAACAAGACCTTGATTGGGGTCTGAGGAAAATCTGCTAACCCAATTGCCCATTTACTCATCATGTTCTTAAAGACATCAGGGAGCCAGAGAGGACATTCCATTGAGAGGGAGGAGGAGACAAGATGGCGGCTGTAAATTATATGTCCCATGGCCTAGGAGGCTTGTAAACAGCTCAGGAGTTGAGTGTTATTTTCATTCCTGACTCGTTTGGTGGTGCAAATAACAACTCCATAAACTACTGAAGCCTAGCTGAAATGTTGATGACATAGATTGACCAAAGTGCTCCATAGCTAGCTTATGAATATTCAGGACCTAGTGAATTTGAACTGCTCCCCATCCAGCAATAGCTTAAGCTTGTTTGTTGCCTGAACTTTGGGCAGTTAGAAGCTGGTAATGGAAATCCAGTTTTATAGCTTGAACAAAAGAAAAGCCACTCATGAGGAAGTGACAGTCCCAATGGCTGGTATATTGTAAAACTGCCCAAACCAGCCAAGCCATGCTCTTCTCACACAGCTCCTTTTCCTTTCACTCTGTGGTAGAGTACACATCCTACACAGCCTGGGTACATGCTGGGTGATTCCCAAACTCAAAGAGATCAAAGGTTCATGCTTCTCCTCCTCCTCCTCCACCACCTCCTCCTCTTCTTTCTTTTTCTTCTTCTTCTTCTTCCTTTTTCTTCTTCTTTCTTTTTCTTCTTCTCTTCTTTCTTTTTCTTCTTCTCTTCTTTCTTTTCTTCTTTTCTTCTTTCTTCTTTTCTTCTCTTCATCTTCTTTTCTTCTCTTCATCTTCTTTCTTCTTCTTCATCTTCTTTCTTCTTCTTCATCTTCTTTCTTCTTCTTCATCTTCTTTCTTCTTCTTCATCTTCTTTCTTCTTCATCTTCATCTTCTTTCTTCTTCTTCTTCATCTTCATCTTCTTTCTTCTTCTTCTTCATCTTCATCTTCTTTCTTCTTCTTCTTCTTCTTCTTCTTCATCTTCTTTCTTCTTCTTCATCTTCTTTCTTCTTCTTCTTCTTCATCTTCTTTCTTCTTCTTCTTCATCTTCTTTCTTCTTCTTCTTCTTCATCTTCATCTTCTTTCTTCTTCTTCTTCATCTTCTTTCTTCTTCTTCTTCTTCATCTTCATCTTCTTTCTTCTTCTTCATCTTCATCTTCTTTCTTCTTCTTCATCTTCTTTCTTCTTCTTCATCTTCATCTTCTTTCTTCTTCTTCTTCTTCATCTTCATCTTCTTTCTTCTTCATCTTCATCTTCTTTCTTCTTCTTCTTCATCTTCATCTTCTTTTTCTTCTTCTTCATCTTCATCTTCTTTCTTCTTCTTCTTCATCTTCATTTTCTTTCTTCTTCTTCATCTTCATCATCTTCTTCTTCTTCATCTTCATCTTCTTTCTTCTTCTTCTTCTTCTTCATCTTTTTCTTCTTCTTCTTCATCTTCTTTCTTCTTCATCTTCATCTTCTTTTTCTTCTTCTTCTTCTTCATCTTCATCTTCTTTCTTCTTCTTCTTTTTCGTCTTCATCTTCTTTTTTTTCTTCTTCTTCATCTTCATCTTCTTCTTCTTCTTCTCCTTCTTCATCTTCATCTTCTTCTTCTTCTCCTTCTTCTTCTTCTTCTTCTTCTTCTTCTCCTTCTTCTTCTTCTTCTTCTTCTTCTTCTTCTCCTTCTTCTTCTTCTTCTTCTTCTTCTTCTTCTTCTTCTTCTTCTTCTTCTTCTTCTTCTTCTTCTCCTTCTCCTTCTCATTCTTCTTCTTCTTCTTCTTCTTCTTTCTTCTTTCTTCATTGGTTACATTAGAATTCCCATGAATCTCCTCCTCTCCCCTCCCTGAACTAGAAAAGCATCACTGGACAAAAAAAAAAATCTAAATACAGAAATTAGGTCTTGCTTGTTTCTACTTCATCAGTTCTTTCTTTGGAGGAGGGCATATACAAGTCATTCTTCAAACACTATTTCTGGTGCTAAATATAATGTTCCCTTGGTTCTGCCTGTTTCACTCTTTATAATTTCATGTAGCTCTTTACATCTTTGTTTGTCTGTTTTTATCTTTTTCAAACCCTTAGCTTCTTTCTTAAAATCAATATTGTGTATTCCAAAGGGAAGAACAGTAAAGGCAAAGCAATAGGGTAACACAGCTGGAAGTGTCTGAAGTCAAATTTGAACCCAAGTCCTCTTATCTCCAAGCCTGATGCTCAATACACTGTGCTACCTAATTGCCTCTTTTCCATGATATTTTTTCTTTGTTAAATCTTTACTTTCTATGTATGTTCCCAAAGCAGAAGAGCAGTAAGGGTTAGGCAACAAGGGTTAAGTGACTTGTCCAGGGTCACACAGGCAGGAAGTGTCTAATCTCACATTTGAACCCAAGTCATCCCATCTCTAGATCTGGATCTCAATCCATTGAGCCCCCTAGCTATCTCCCCCTTTTTTAAAAACTTAAATTCATTTTAAATATTTTAAAATTAAAAAATTAAATTGAAATTAAGTGAAATAAAAACAATTAATTAAATTTCAAAATATTTAAATTTAACAAAACATTTAACCTGCTTGTCATTTCTTATTACAAAGTAATATTTCATCACAATCATATGCCACAACTTGGTCCTGCTCCTTAATAAGAATAATTATTGTGTATATTTTAAAGTTCACAAAGTACTTTTTGGTGAAATACCTCTATAGGTAAGGAGTTGAAAGAACTCTAGGCTTGGTAGCAGGAGAAACCTAGGTTCACACTTGGTCTTTTACCCTGGCTGGGTACATGACCCTAGGTTGGTCACTTCTTAGATTCTCCATTTCCTTATCTTGACATAATAGACTCAGGGATTGAAGATTTCACCCAGTCTCACCCCATCATCTTGCAGATAAAGAAACTGAGGCCCAGAAAGGTCAAGTGAATTGTCCAAGGTCACAAAGTAAGCAATAGAGTGGTTATCTAGTGATCATAGAATTTTCTTGCAAGGATACTGCAGTGGTTTACCATGTCCTTCTCCAGTGGATACAGTGGATCTTTTTGTCAGGCAACTAGATTAAGTGACTTGCTCAGGGTCATATAGCTAGGAAGTGTCAATTCAGATTTGAACTTAGGTCTTCCTGACTCCAGGTTCAGAGCTCTATCCACTGAGCCACCTAGCTGTCTCCTAAGTAGCAGAATAGGATTTCCAACTTGGAAAGTTCAGAACTCCTACCACCATAGTGCATAACAACATCACTTCTCTATAAATCTGAAGAATAAAGCCTGGAATTCTTAGTAGTTGGGGTGGTCAGGAGGCTCATATAAAAATAATGTACACAAAGCATTTTGCACACCTTTACATAGAGGGCTATTAGAATGTCAATTATGATCATTATGCCCATTTTACAGATGATGAAACTTAAGGGAGTCTCAGAGAGGTGATATGACTTGTCTATCATTGCATAAAGCCAGTATTCAAACAAGCCTCTACTGTTTTCCAAGTGCTATGGATCCAAATAAAAAAATGAGATCCTGTATGCTCTCAAGGAGTGTACAGTCTAGTAACCCAATTTTCTTGCCTCTAAGTCTGTAGTTTTTTCCACATAATGGAGCATGTTGATATGATTGCCTTTTCTTTTGTCTAAGTCCCTCACACTTAGTGTGATCATGAATGCAGAAAGCTACCATAAAAGCAAGCTTGGTTGACTTGGGGCCATGGTGTTTGGCTTTTAAAGCCCTTCAAAGACTGGTTCCAACCTTATTCTATGTTACTTGTCCTACATTCTACCATCCAGACAAACTGATCTCCTTGATGTTCCTTACACATGGTGCCCACACCCCACCTTTCCACTGGCTATCTCCCATGGCTGGAATGCCCGCCTTCTTATCTCCACCTCTTAAAATTCTCCTTCAAAATTCTACTCAAGGCCATAAAACCCTTCACTCAGCCCCAATAGATGGTTAAGCTTTCATTGTGAATATTAAAACCTTAGAAATGAACAACTACTACAAATAGAGCTTGGTTTATTGTTTCATTCATTATCAAGGCTTAAGAAAGTGATGGAGAATGCAAATCAAATCAAAACAACTCTGAGGTATCACCTCACACCTAGCAGATTGGCTAACATGACAGCTATGGAAAGTAATGAATGCTGGAGGGGATGTGGCAAAGTAGGGACATTAATTCATTGCTGGTGGAGTTGTGAATCGATCCAACCATTCTGGAGGGCAATTTGGAACTATGCCCAAAGGGCGATAAAAGAATGTCTGCCCTTTGATCCAGCCATAGCACTGCTGGGTTTGTACCCCAAAGAGATAATAGGGAAAAAGACTTGTACAAGAATATTCATAGCAGCGCTCTTTGTGGTGGCCAAAAATTGGAAAATGAGGGGATGCCCTTCAATTGGGGAATGGCTGAACAAATTGTGGTATATGTTGCTGATGGAATACTATTGTGCTAAAAGGAATAATAAAGTGGAGGAATTCCATGGAGACTGGACCAACCTCCAGGAAGTGATGCAGAGCGAAAGGAGCAGAACCAGGAGGACATTGTAATGAGAGACTGATATACTGTAGTACCATCGAACGTAATGGACTTCTCCATTAGTGGTAATGCAGTGATCCTGAACAATCTGCAGGGATCTAGGAGAAAAAACACTATCCCCAAGCAGAGGACAAACTGTAGGAGTAAAAACACCGAGGAAAAGCAACTGCTTGACTACAGGGGTTGAGGGGACATGTCTGAGGAGAGACTCTAAATGAACACTCTAATGTAAATACCAACAACATGGAAATGGGTTCAAATCAAGAACACATGTGATACCCAGTGGAATCACTCGTCGGCTATGGGAGAGGTGGAGGGGGGGAGGGAGGAAAAGAAAATGATCTTTGTCTCCAATGAATAATGTTTGGAAATGACCAAATAAAATACTGTTAAAAAATGTATATATATAAACATTAAAGAAATAAAAATAAAAAAGAAAGTGATGGAGAAAGTATTCATCACTAGATTAAATTTAAAAATGTATCATATGTACATTCTTTTTAGAGAGCTGGGAGTTAGCCTTTACCAGCATGCTCCTGACTCCCTCTTCCCCCACCCAATTCTATTTTTTATTGTTGTTGTTGTTGTTAATTTTAAAAATGTATTTATTTTTTACCAATTACATGTAATAACAAATTTCCACCTATTTTCTTAAGTTATATGATCCAAATTATCTCCCTCCTTTCCTCTCTCCCCCTCCTGAGCTGGCAAGCAATTTAATCTGGAATATTCATGTATTATCATATAAAATATATATTCCATATTATTCATTTTTGAAAGTAAATAGTCTTATAAAAACTAATACCCCAGGATGTAGACTCTGAATGAACATCTTAGTGCAAATACTGATAATATGGAAATGAATTCTGATCAAAGACACATGTAGAGTGGAATTGTGCCTCAGCTACGGGAGGGGAGGGAGGAATAGAAAATGATTTTTGTAACCAGGGAATAATGTTCAAAGTTGACCAAATTAAAAAAAAACAAAACCAATACCCCCAAACATATACCCAAATAAACAATTGAAAAACTATATGCTTTGATCTGCATTCGTAATCCAACAGTTCCTTCTCTGGAGGTGGATAGCATTCTTTGTCATAAGTCCCTCAGAATTGTCCTGGATCATTGTATTGCTCAGAGTAGCTAAATTGATCACATTTGGTCATTCCCCAATATTGCCATGATGCTCTCCTGGTTCTGCTTATTTCACTCTGCATCAGTTCATGGAGGTCTTTTCAGCTTTTTCTAAAATCATCCTGTTGCTCATTCCATATAACACAATAATATTCCATCACCATCATATACCACAATTTGTTCAGCCATTCCCCAGGTGGGGGACATCCCTTTAATTTCCAGTTTTTTGTCACCACAAGAGGAGCTAGAAATATTTTTGTAGATCCTTTCCCATTTTTTCACCCAATTCTACATTGAACTCATTTTGTATATATTTATGTGTGTATCTGCTACCCCTATACAATGTAAGCTTCTTAAGGATAGGAACGGTTTAATTTTTTTTTGTAGAGTTTTCAAATTTGTTACCTTACACATTTGTAACCTTAGCACCTAATAGTACCTGGCGCCCAGAGGACATTAGTAAATACTTGTCAATTGATTGATTGACTGATGGTGCTAAAAGCCTGGGAAAGTTAAGGGGAATTCATAGAGCCCTGCCAGAGCAGCAGTTTCTATAAAGCGGGGCCACAAATGCCCACTATCACCTCCCCTCCCAACACCCCCAACTTCTGGCTGGACGGGGACTTTCCCTCGGTAACCACTAGGGTCTCTGGTGGTGAACAAAGATGATGACAAAAGGAGTTGTGTGGTTTTTGCTTGATTAGAAGTATAGGAAAAAGAGCCGTCAGGCAGCCCGTAAAGGGGAAGAAAGGTCAGTAGGGAAGGAGGTCAACACAGGTCCAGTACATAGACAGGTCACTTGGGCGCCATCCTTCTCAGAGCTTGCATTGGTCTGTTCCCCCCAGCCCACCGACCCCTGAAAATCTCTTTGGAGAGACCCAGGGCTGGTGGGTCTGAAGATGATTCAGCGTCTCTCCAAAGGCATCATAATCTCCCTTTCTTGTGAAAGCTCCCTTTATACCTCATTTCTCTGCCTTGACCAAGAGCCTGAATCGGAAGGCAGCATTTCCAGGCCAACATCCATTATTTCTAAGCTCTCCAGTTTGTTTTTCTGGGGAGGCCAGACCTCTAGAGGGCATATAATTCTTCAGGCTACAGAGGAGCAATAATATATTATGCTAGCATGTTAACGTTGGGATTAGGGGTTGAAACAGCTGTAATCTATCTATGATAGGCCTTACATTTGGGAAATGTAATTTGGGGTCTGGAACCCACATGTAGGTCAGAACCAGAGAGGACAAAAACCACCAATTTGAGACAGCTAGACCATAAATCTTCTGGGGTTTCTGTGGGTTGCAAAATCTTTATAATAGGTGGGAATATTGAAAGACTTCAGATAATCCTTGGGAATAGGGGGGCAGTGGGAAGGCATGGATTATAAGAAAAAAAGGGTTCAACAGCTTTTGTAGATCCTTTCCCATTTTTTCACCCAATTCTACCTTGAACTCATTTTGTATATATTTATGTGTGCATCTGCTACTCCTATACAGTGTAAACTTCTTAAGGATTCTAGGTTTAAATTTAAGTATTCAATTTTATTGAATATTCAAATTTCAATTTGTATTGAAATTCGGTATTCAATTTTATTCGAATTGAATAATTTCTAGGTATTCAAATTCAAATTTATTCACAGCCTGCTAGGAATATAGGTTAATAGAGAAAGAGGCAGACCTAAACTTCAGAAGAGACAATCTATTTTCTACGTCCTTATATTAGAACCAACACATCTTTTGACAGCGGTAGGCACTCCCTTTGCAGGAAATATACAGTTTGGATGCTTGAAAGTTGGATGAACTCTAAAGGCAGTTTATCCAAAATATGATCCAGGAGCAGTCAGGGAATTTTACAACTGGCCAGGAGATTAATGTCTATATGAGGAGATTAATAGATTCTTTGTATAGAATAATAGAATCTCTGAGATTTCTCCATGGTGGGTAGGTTCTTTGGGCCTCAGTTTGCCATTCTGGGTAGTTCTGAAAGCCCCAAGGCCAAATGATGACCCAAGGGCAAGACCTCTGACCAGCACTGCGCTCTCATCTCAAAGCATCCCTTTGTCTTGTTGTGGAGTCTGCTTTGGGTGAGCTGCATCACTCCCAACAAAAGGTACATTTGAAATGAACTCAGCTACACAGGGGAGAGTGTGGCATGTATGACATCAAAGTTAGATAGATGATAAAAAGTAGCATTATGGAAAAGTCACCCATAGCTCTCTCTGACTGTATTTTCCTTCATCTCTCTGCTGAACTATCTACAGAACCAGCTAAAAACTAGACTTCTGACGGATATCAATTTAATGCTGTATAAAATGTTGCTATTTTGGCCAGTCTGCCTTAAAAACAACATAAATAATTCCCCAGGGCCTTGCCCAAATTCAGCAATAGAACTGTTTGTCTGACTTGTTACAGTAGCTTGAATTCTTTTCCCAGTTCCAATATTGGCTTGTTGGGTGACTTCGGGCATGCTGTTTTACCTCTATATATCTTGATTAGCCCAATTTCAAAATGGGTATATTATAAATTGGAGCCAAAAATTCTTTAGAATATCACAAATCTAGGATCAAAATCCTAACAAGTTCTATCACATGGCAAAACTAAGACAGAGGTGAAAAGACAAGGGAAGAGGGAAGAATACTCTGCCATTAAACTTTCCCCACCAATAATAGACCAAACTCTTATTTTGGCATCGAAAGCACAGACCAAGATCTTTTTGTGTCTTTGAGGAAAATCTCAGTAATTATCGGCCAGATTCCATGGCAGAATACACTGATCTTCCCAAACCAGACAAAAGTTCATGGACATGTCTACTACTTCTTTTCATTGTACAGGCATCCCTTGGTTATTTGTGGATTATCAACAAACTCTTTTAGATTATCCACTTTGGGGACTGTCTCTGTCAAATATTTTCTTGGCCATCTGGCATATTTCAGGACCACCTGCCCCTCTTACACCATCTTCTTCAGCCAGTGTGTGCACAAAAAATCCAAACCCATTTTAATATTACTATAAATAAAAGATAACTAGGAAGGTAAAATTGAACCTCTCCAAGTCCCCATAAAATAATGCTAAATAATAATAAATAATATTAGTTCACTTTTGTAGAGTGCTTTCTGATTTAAACCCTTTGAGGTATGTAGGGTAAGCATTATTATTATAATAGAATGTAAGCTTCTTGAAGGCAGGAACTAGACTATTCTATTTTTGTCTTTGTGAAGCTAGCCATTGGCACAGTATCTAGCATATAGTTGGTGTTTATTAAATGCTTGTTGAACCAATGAAATGACTTCCTTATTTTACACAGGAGGAAACCCAGATTCAGAAATGTGATTTGCTCCTCATAGTCTCATAAATAGTAAATGTTAGTTAAGTCTCAAATCCTAGGCTCTGGACTCTAAGGGCAATGCTATACTTTCTCCAAATATAATCTCTTCTAAAGGTAAGTAAAGATTGATTTTATTTTTTAAATATATTTGATTAATTAATTTAGAATATTTTTCTATGGTTACAAGATTCATGTTCTTTCCCTTCCCTCCCCTCAACCCTCTCCTGTAGCTGGCATGCAATTCCACTGGGTTGTACATGTGTCATTGATCAAGACCTATTTCCATATGATTAATATTTGCACTAGGGTGATCGTTTACAGTCTGCATCCCCAATCTAAAGATTGTCCATAGTACACCATTCTTCTAGGGACCCAGATAAGTGAGGGACAATGACTCTGAGTAGTGTGATATGACAGAAAGACCATTGGACTGAAAAGGTAGGAGAGGTCTGGACTTGAGAATATTTAAGAAGAATGAATGTAGTGGGAAAAATGGTAGATTTAGAGCAATTGTACCCTTGTGGCCTTAGGCAAGTCAATTCTCATTTTATCCTGATCAGTAAAATGAGGATGCTAAACTAGTGCCTTTCCCATAAAATTCCCTTATATTAATTTTGTATACATTCCCATAATCCATCTTGTTTTCCTGATAGGATGGAAGCTCCTTGAGAGCAGGGAATGTTTCATTTTGTCTTTGTATCTTGAGGATTGGTACATAGCATATGTTTATTAATTTTTTTATTTGTTTTTATCTTTGTTTATTAATTTATTTCATTGCTGGCTATATTAAAATTCCCAGGTATCTCCCTCCATCCCTCCTTCTCCTCCCCACCCCAGTGAATGCATCATTTGACAAAAAAAAAGTATATATAAACTCTTTCTTTTGTGTTTCTATTTATCAGTTCTTTCTCTGGAAATGGATATCCATAAGCTATTCTTAAAACATTAATTCTGCAGCTGTATATAATGTTCCCTTGATTGCTTTGCTTTTCATAATTTCATATAGATCTTTCCATTTTCTAAAAATGAATTTGCTCAAGAAATCCAAAGGGAACTCGAAAGCAGAGGATGATTATATTAGCACACATATATAATTTATACATTTTTAAAACATATTGTAAACAATGTGAATTTGTGGCTTGGCACATAATCTTTTTTGCATTTGATTATTTAAATGTTTTTTCTTGTTGATAGTTACTAAGTATATAATAAAAATAAAAATAAATGCTTTAAAAATCAACCTGCTCATTTCTTATGCACAGGTGTATTCCATCAAAATCATATACCACAACTTGTTTAGTCATTGCCCAATTGATAGGCATCCTCTCAATTTCCACTTCTTTGCCACCACAGAGAGAATAGCTATAAATATTTTGGAACATATGGGTTGTTTTTCTCTTTCCCTAATCTCCTTGGGAAACAGACCCAGTAATGGTATTGCTGGGCTAAGGGTATATATTATATATTTTATAACTCTCTGAGCATAATTCCAGATTGCTCTCCAGCATGTTTATATCAGTTCCCAGTTCCACCAACAGTGTATTAGTGTCTTCATTTTCCCATGTGGTGCTTCAAACTTTAAATAATTTGATGAATTGACTAGATGAGCACTAGGGTCCCTTTTAGTCCTAAATCTATGATCCTATGAATCCCACCTTCAACCCTTACTAGTTGTTTGGCCATGGACTTTAGTATCTTTATGCTTCATTTTCTTTGGTTAAATGGAGAGAATAATACCTACATTCTTTACCAGAGATAAAGGAAATGGTATTTGAAAGCTAGGGAATCCTGGGAGCAAAGATCCAGAGATGTGTCTGGCAGATGGCTAAAGTATAGAGCATAGGAAGAAGAGGAGTGTGAAATAAGGTGACACTAAATCATGAAGGACCTTCCAATGACAGGGTAAGATTAAAAAACAATAACAATAGTATTAAGTCTAAGACAGAAAAGTGGTTAAGGGCTAGGCAATCAAAGTTAAGTGACTTTCCCAGGGTTTCACAGCAGGGAAGTATCTGAGGCCATATTTGAACCCAGGACCTGCTGTCTCTAAGTCTGACTCTCAATCCACTGAGCCATCTTGCTGCCCTCTGAATTATTAATGAAAACCAATACCCATTCTCTTCTGAGTATCTATATAGCTCCATCCCATCACTCTTCTTTCTGGGTGTTAGAAGGTTGGGGGGTGCAGCAAGAGGAGCAGGATCCTACTGGTAAAGCCAATCTACTTCCCTCAGTGTCCCCAGTACTTCCTCATGTCTACAAAGAAGTAGAGGCAATGCTACTATGACTATCATTTGACTAATTGGGTCTGAGAACAGACTTATACCTCAAGAGGGACCAAGCATACATCCACAGAATAACCCTTCTGACAGCTCTGAGCACAGGTAGACACCATAGAAAAGCCAATGGCCATGGCTCTCCTGTGGAAAATGCCAAGTGACTTTAAAAAGGAGAAAGAGAGGCTACACAAGGAAACCAGGGCCAGTCCAAGATACCTGATAGGATGGGTAGCCTTTGAACAGAAGCTAACATTTGTACAGGTTTTATGGTTTCCAAAACATTTTACGTGGATGACCTCTTTTGATCCTCATAGCCATCCAGTAAAGTAATGGCTAGCATCCTCTTTTTGGAGATAAGGAAACTGAGTGAGAGAAGTCACTTGTCCACGATCATGCACCAGAATCAGGATTCTAACACACCCTCTCGACTCTAAGGCTAGAACTCCACATGATTAAGCATCTATTATATGCCAGCCACCATACCAGATGGTTGACAGGAGGAAGAGAATGGACCCAATGTATCTCTCTCTCTTTGTCTCTGTCTCTCTCCTTTCTCTTTCTTCAATCTCTCTTTCTCCCTCCTTTTCTTCTCTCTCCTCTCTTCTTTCTTCATCCTTCTCTCTTGTCTGACTCTTTCACTTTACTTTTCTCTTCTTTTTCTTTCTTTCTCTTCTCTTTCTCTCTTCTAGCTCCCTGCCTCTCTCTTTCTCTCCCTTCTTCTCTTTTTTCCTCCCTCCTCTCTTCTCTCTCTCTCTCTTTCTCTCTCTTCTCTGTCTCTGTCTCTCTCCCTCTCTCTCCTCCCACCCCATCTCTATCTTGACTCTCTGCCTCTCTACCAGAAAGCTCTGAAGACATACCATCTTCTTCTTCCTCCTCCCATCGTCCAGTTCACCCTTCTCTCAGTGTGTGAGTTCCTGTCTTTCTCCTCTGAAGGAATTTTGCCTGAACTGTGTTGGCAGTAGGAAGGGTAAAGGATAAGAATTGTGTTTTTTTGAGCAGTAACATGGCCCACACGTCTCTCTGATCGAGGGTAATTACAGTGAAACTCAGCAATAAAGTAGAAAACAGTGGCCGCCCACAGGAACTGCTGTGTGTGCACCCACTGCCACAATGTAGGTTAGGAACAGAGCGGCCTCGATGAGGCGGCCTCGAGCTTCCATGCGCTCGTGACTCAGTCATGACTGGAAATGGGATCACTTTTTCACTCACTGTTTTTGACGGTTTATTCATAAAGCAATTTTTCACTTTTCATTTATTTTCACATCTCCTCATGGTCTTCTTCTGCTGTGCAGGCACCCAGCCGCCCCTCAAGCTTCTTTCTGTTTAGTTTTTCTCAATCTCCTTTGTAAACTTCAACCTTTAGATGATCTGGGCCTTCCTCGCTTGGTTAACCCAAAAGTTTCCTTGTAACATCTTCTCTCATGAGTTTCAATTCTAAACTCATTCTCCTTCTTTCACTACCAGAATATTTCTGGCCCTACTCTTTCTCTTCTTTTCTCTTAAGGGCATGAGGAA
This sequence comes from Monodelphis domestica, assembly GCF_027887165.1. Lineage (NCBI taxonomy): Eukaryota > Metazoa > Chordata > Mammalia > Didelphimorphia > Didelphidae > Monodelphis > Monodelphis domestica. The sequence continues at coordinate 370,238,249 of NC_077228.1, read as the reverse complement.
CAGCGATTGAATTCTCTTTAAATGTTATTTATTCAAACTCTAATAGATCTTACCTTGGCTAAAAGTAAAAAATAAAATAAACATACCTCTTCTATCACGCTACTGAGCTAGAACACTGAATACATTCTCATCCAAAGGCATAAACATTAATAAAAACATCATTATTCAAAATCAAATAGATCCTTGTTTAAGGAGTTTCCCAGATTCTTTCTGATCCCAGTTGGGATTTTTTGGGCAAAAATACTGGAGTGGTTTGTCATTTCCTTCTCCAGCTCATTTTACAGATGACGAAACTGAGGCCAACAGGGTTAAGTGACTTGCCACGGGCCCCTCAGCTAGTCAGTGTCTGAGGCTGGGTTTGAACTCAGGAAGATGAGTTTTTCTAACTATCTACTGCATTACCTGACTGCCCAAACAGATCTTACTTTTGCTAAAATGAATGAATGAATGAATGAATGAACCAATAAACAAATAAATAAGCACTTCCCTCCTCCCAGGCAGGAGAGAAACAGGTTAATACTGAGATTAAAAAAAAAAAAAGTGGCTATTTTTCTTGTTTTCTTCCTCACAACAAGAAACCAGATCCACTACTGCTAGGGAAGTCACCGTAGGCCTTTCAGGTGAGCACATTAAGTAAGAAAAAGGGTTTCTAGTCTTCAAAAAATTATAAAGGTCCCTCTGCTGTAATTTCCTTTGCTCTGAAGAAGTTACAGTGGTTCTACCAAATGTTCCTGGCCCCTCCTAGACGCTGGTTCTAACTTCTCCCCATAACTCTAAAGCAAGGAAACCAAATGCCCTTGGTGTTATAATACAGGTCCCCATGAAAGATAAACCAAGGAAAACAGAAAAGAAAGAACGGTAAAAATATAGAGTGTTAGACATGTGATAACCAGTGGAATCATGTATCGGCTATGGGAGAGGGAAAGGTGTGGGGGGGGGGAGAGGGGAGGAAAAGAAAATGATCTTTGTTTCCAGTGAATAATGTATGAAAACGACCAAATAAAATAATGTTTAAAAAAATATATAGAGTGTTAGAGATAGCGGAAGCTCTTATAGAACATCATCTCCTCTCCTTATTTTATGGGTCTCCAAAGCATCTGAGGCCCAGAAAAATGAAAGTGACAAATCTATGGTCACAAAGATTTTTAGTGGCAGATCCAAGAATAGAATTAGGGACTCCTGATTTTTTTTTTTTTGCAGTATCCCCCTACATGTGAGAGGAAACTAGAACATTTCTCAATAGCCTCAAATCGCACTTGGGTATTTTTTTTTTGAGTTCCTGACCAAGTTGACCATGGAAACGTAGGTTACAATGATAATTCTAAGACTGGGTCCAATGTCGGGTCTTCTTCCTGTCTTCAGCCCCTTTGTCAGTCTGGGGAAGCCTAGGAACCCTTTCTCAGTGTAATGTTCTTAAATGCATAAAATAAAATACGTTAAGATTACAAAAGGATATTAGTGCATAATTGTCAAAATATTTTTTTAAAAAACTAACAGACCCCCAGGTTAAGAATCCCTTCTCTAACACATTTTAGCTGGTGGGAATTTCATCTGTCACTTCTGGAGCAGTTGACTCCTGCCTATAGCTGCCTATAGCTGTAGCTAGTGTGCTGCTGGCAGGGATGTTGAGAGTCCAGGATTTGGCAACCCTATTAAATATCTTAAACAAAATTAAGCTCCTAAATATGAGAAGGGAAAGAGAGGTAAAGGCATATTTGATTATTTATGATATTTTGAGAAAGTTAACTCAATGCCTTGCTTTTGTCATGTTAAAAAACAAACAAACAAACATGGTGGAGAGAACACTGGGGCTTGATTCATCTTGGGAACTTGTAGGGTTTTGCCCTATGTTACATTTATAAAATGAAGGGGGTGGACTGCATGGCTTCAGAGATCCCTTCTGGGTCTTTTAAAATTATTTTTTTAATCCCTTATCTTCTGTCTTAGAAGCCAATAGTATCAGCTTCAAGGCAGCAGAGCAGTAAGGACTAGGAAACTGGGGTTAAATGATTTGTCCTGGGTCACACAGCTAGGAAGTATCTGAAATCAAATTTGAACTCCCAGTTCTTAATCCATGATCAAATATCAGGGATTTGAGATGGACTTCATAATCTTAAATTCTTTTCTAGTTGCAAAGCTATCAAAATAAGAGGGTTTGCTTTCCCTTTATGTTCATCTAGGGGAGGTGGCAGTAGCATTTCAGAAAAGTAGATTGTGGGGTCTTGGAATTTGTGAAGGAGTACATAAAAAGGCTTATCCAGGGTGCAGTCATTAGGTGAAAAAGATGAGTGGATCTCCAAAGGAGCTGTGGTGAATCACCTACAAAACCTGACTTCTTCTGAGCAGAATTTGGCAAGAACATGAGAAAGGCATGATGGGGACGAAGTTGCTGAACTCCCTGGTTCCCAAATATGAGAATCCCAAGTCAGTTCAATGTTAGCATCTCTTCTGTGATCTCCTTACCATTCATAATGCATGTTATTCAATTCCCTTCTTTCTAGAAACAACCTGATCTTCTCCATGGAAATCAATGACAATGTGCCTCTAATTACATTCATTGCTTTTTAAAAATTATGTCCTTTTAAAGATGGCATTAGAAGACAAAACTATTTTTTTTTGAGGGAGAAAACTCAGTTACCTCTACAAATTATCAGGCTTTAAATTGATTTTATCTTAGCAAAGAGAACTAGGAATGTGTCCTGCCTGTGTCTTCTCTCCACTGGAAGGTATTTATTCCATACCCTGGGAGACTGAAGATAGGATTCAGGCACTTTTGACCTTATTGTGCTAGGAAAAAGAGGAAGATTTGGAAATGAAAACAACTGATGGCAAAGCCTGTCTTGAAAAGATAAAGGGCTACTTTTTAATGACTTCAAGCTGACCGACCAAACCAAAAAACCTCAACCAAAAGCTGCAAACTTTAGCCCAGTAACACTATAACTTAGCATGTTCATTGTCTTTTCCCATGTTTTATTAAATGTTGTCTAAGACCCACAAAGTATCCTCAGGATATAACCCTTTTAGGGCAGGTCAATTTCTTTGCCAAGAAATGAGGTATGATTTATGTTATCCAAAGGGTTTGGGGGGGGGGGACTTTTTTCTTGTTGATTTCTTGGGGCGGGGGCACCTAGAGGATTTCAAAAGTGATTACAGCAATGGCTCTGCAGAATAGGACAGAACCTGCACCATTTGGCACATTTATGACAACAGGGCTCTGGTTTTCTTAACTAAACAGTTTCAAATTGGCAGGATTTCAAGTTCTTGGGACAGATGTTTAAGTAAATGTCAAGAAGACAGTGAAAAACTTTTTAAAACACCATAGTGAAGCGTCACAATATATATAAAAAAAGCTTAATTTCCCTCGCTTGTAAGCATCAAGTTAACTTGAAAGCCAAAATAGTGAGATAAAGGGTTGTGTATTTGGATTCAGAAAACCTGGATTCAAATTCTGGCTATGCTATTTACTAGGTGGGTATCCTTGTGCACGTTTTTCTTCTTTCTTCCTTCCTTTCTTCCTTTCTTCCTTCCTTTCTTTCTTTCTTTCTTTCTTTCTTTCTTTCTTTCTTTCTTTCTTTCTTTCTTTCTTTCTTTCTTTCTTTCTTTCCTTCCTTCTCTTTCTTTTCTTTTCGTCCTTCCTTTCTTTTTCTTTCTTTCCACTTCCTTCCTCTCTTTCTCCCCCCCCCCCTTACTTCCCATCTTTGTATCAATTCTAAGACAGAAAAGCAAGAACAAGGGCTAGGCAATTGGGGTTAAAGTGACACACTTCAAAGTCACACAGCTAGGAAGTGTCTGAGCTCACATTTGAACCTAGGTTTTCTCTACTCTAGACCTGATACTTTATCCATTGTATTACCTAACTTCCCCTGAGTCTGTTTTCCCATATGTAAAATGATGGGGTTGAACACCAATGACTTTGAAGGTCTCTCTCAGGACCTAAATAGGATCCCATGGTAGGAAAAGAGGGCCAAAGGTCCCTTTTGAATACAGAGGAGACCAAAATGGCAGGCAGAAAATAAGATATTTCTGTCAGTAAACAACAAAAAGAGATTACATGGTTTCCAAAGGAATAATGGAGGATTAAAGTGATCTTTTTCCCTTAAAATGAGACAGGCAGTCAACAAACATTTATGAAGTGCCTGCGATGTGTTGGGCACATAGAATAAGGATACAAAGGCTAAATGCTAAGGATTTAGAGAAAATCAAGAGACTCTGCTCTAAAGAACCTTTCAGGTTAATGGGAAAGACAATATGCAAACAACCATGGAAAAACAAGACCAACAGGATAAATTGGAGATAATCGATAGATGCAAGACACTAGAAATAAGGGAGAATCAAGAAAGGCTTCTTGTAGAGTTTGAGATTTTAAGTGGAAGGAAGTAAGAGAAGCCAGAAAGTAGAGATGAGAAGAGTATTACAGGTATGGGGAACTGCCAGTGAAAAGGCTTGGAATCTGGAAATGGAATGTCTTCTATGAGAAGCAGCCCAGTGATACTAGATCACTGAGTACTGGGGTCAAGGAGAGGAAGATTAAAAAAAAAAAAAGCCTGGAAAGGTAGGAAGGGGCCAGATGGTGAAGGGCTCTGAATGCCAAATAGAGGATTTTATACTTGATTCTGGAGATGATGGGGAGTCACTGGAGTTTGGTGAATAGAGACGTGTGAGACACAGTCAGATCTGCACATTAGGAATATTAATGTGACATCTGAGTGGAGAATGGGCTGGAAGGAGGATAAGACTTGTGACCAAGAGACTAACCAGTAGGTTATTCCAGGCCTAAGGTGATGAGGGTCTGCACTAGGGTGGTAGAGTATGGTCAGAGGAAATGTATATTAAGAGGGTAAAATCAACAGGAGTTGACATTTTGGATATGGGAGGGGTGTGAGCCTGGACCTGGGAGATGGGTGGTTCCTTCATCAGTGACAGAGAAGCTTAGAAAGGAGAATTTAGGAGGAAAGATAATTTCCGTTTTGGTCATGTTGAGTTTAAGATGTCTATGGGACTTTTAGTTTGAGATAGCTAATAAGCAGTTGGAGATGCAAGTCTAGAGGTTAGGATTGGATAAAACCACCAAATGAAACAGCAGAGGGAGAAAAGATCAAAGATATTTATATGTAGATGGTATTTTAAAGTTCAGAATCCCAATGACAGAATTCACTTTAATCCCTGCCCTCTTAGAGGCCCACATTCCCATAGACCCAATGGAACATATTTGTTTCTAGACTCCCATGTTTGAGCTTACATTTATCCACCTGACCTAAGCCTAGGCAGAGTTGAGACTTGCCTTTGTGGAATCATTTCTAAAAGTCAAAAACTAGCCTCTGTCCACCCCCCTAAGGTCCTGCCCTCAACCCGGGCTGATACTTTTGATTGATTACTTGATAAATGACTTTAAAACCAAAGATCTTTTCCTGGAATCAGGTTTGAGAGGAGGGAAATGACCTGGTACCCAGAGACTGTTCAAGAGGACTAACATGCCAGATTAGGTACAAGACTTTCTCTATTTCCAAAGTTTGCCTACTACACAACCAAAGGAGGCCAAAGGCAGGGGGGAAAATTCTATGTATTTTAAAATGGAGCTACAGTAGTATTTTGTGGCAGTAAAGAAAAATGGAAACAAAGTGGATGCCCATTAGATTAAACATAAATGGCCCATGAATGTAATAAATAAGAAACAGCTTCTATGAAGAATTCAGATCAACTTGCAAAGACTTTTCATGTATGAAAGAATTTACACTATAAGAATCCAATGATGTAAAAGGAAAAAAATACTGAAAGTCATGTTCTGGTGCCTAGTCAATTCAAGAGACTAATGTTGAATTGGGTCTTTTCTCTTGTAGGTAATGAGAAGAGGTGGAAAGGTTGAGTCCACTAACAAAGTAAATATACACTGTCAGACACAGCCAGTGTGTGTGTTCCACTTTTCATCATTATGGTAATGAAGACTCCTATAATGTTGGGGTAGAGAATTGGGAAGTGACATCAAAAAAAGGAGTTAAACCTTTCAAGTCTGCCTGTGGCAGCCCTCTCTGTGTGTACACAAAGCTACTATTGAGACAGCTGAAGACATGGCAGGAACAAGTAAAGCATGAACATTTATATTTAATTTACATTTTGACAATTTGTACATAAATAACAATGTAAACCAGTTCGTAAACATAAGATAAGTTTGTTGTTCTAGCAAAATAAAAAAAGCCCATTAACTTTGGTCAGTTTTTCCTTTGAGTAGAGAAAAGCAAAACCACTTCTGATTGTTTGCTACATTCACATGTAAAGAGGCCTAAACAGGGGAGGGTCAGGAGAACTGTGGATAGTAAAGAGAATTCAAAATTTTTAAAGCTGCAGTATATAAATCCTTGAAAAACTTGTATGAAGTACACAAAAGCCCTAAAGGCCAAAAAAGATGGGGGAACAGGAGTTAAGGATAAGGAAAGTGTGTCCAGTGTCCCAGTAGTGATACTTTGGTTTATCTACATTTAAGTACTCTATTTGTTAAACCACATTGCTACAAATTTGTCAGCCTTGCAATATACACTATAACTAACTTGTCCAGCAAAAGTCTCATTTATAAAACTTCCCTGGGTTATCTTAAATTGGGTTTTTGTTTCCTAGTTGTCCACCTATTTGCCATTTTCATTTCCAGCTGAAAATCATGCAATTTCTAAAATGGTCTGCTCAGAGACCTGTAAAGTAACAAGGACCTAAAGACAATATATGCTGAGTGGTGATGGGTGTCATGAGCTTTGCTTCTGACATTGGGTGTGACCACATAACTCAGATGTGTCCAAATGAAATGAAGCTCCATTACTGTCCCTGACACTTAAAGATGATTTATTCTACTCATATCCACTGGTCTTTGGGGTGCTCCCTCACACAGGGTAGGATTTTTATTTCCCTTTCCTGTCAAAGTTCTTTTTTGGGCCAGTCTTCCCTGTTGGACCTTAGAACCCCAAGGGAGCAGACATATTCAGAAGAAAAATTCTATAAAATGCCCAGAACATCATGGTCCTGGGTTTGAGGTCATCAGGTGTGATGCAAAGTCCTCTGAAAAGGTTTGAGTTTCATCTTTTATGCAAATTAGGTCCTATTACATGGTTTGGCTCACAATGTGATATAAATATATATTACATATACATATATGGTAAAGTGGTATAAATAAAATGCATAAATATACACCATTCTTTGCTACACCTTGAATGCTGACATGAGATCTTTGGGCTTAGCAAATGGAAGGGAAAAAATAATACACTCATGCGCTTGGAGGAAGGGGGGAAAAAAAGGAAAAGACTGGCCCCTTTGAGATTGTCTTCATCTGGCCCACCACTCTCAGGTGTAATCAGGGGCACTGATGATGCAGAAGGGGAGGAGGACAGGGGTGTCTTTTCCCTTCCCTGAATTTTGGGGCCCCATTAAGATGAAATTCCCAGAATCTGACCCCACTGGTAGTTATGTTTTTAGGTGTATATGTTGTCTCCCTAACTAAACTTTTAAGTTCCTTCAAGACAGGTTTGCTTTCTCCAGTAGATTTACCACAGTGCCTTGCATGCAAGAAGAGCTCAATAGGTACTTGATTGCCCCTCTCTGCTCCCAACTCTCTTACTATCCTACCCTTCCACTCCCACCCTCCCCTTTTCTGACCCCAGTCCTTCAGTATGATTTTTAAGTTTAAAGGAGATAGAAAGAAACTTAAAAGAAAAAAAAGCAAACAACAGCCTACATTTTCTGCGCACATTCGGTTTCTTCTCTAAAGTAGCAAAGCATTAGATAGATAAAACAGCATTTCCTGCACTACTGGACACACTCAATGAGGTAATTGTTGTTGAATAACTTTGCAATGCCCTTTTCATCTTCAATTAAATTAACCACAAAATGTACAAATGCAAATACTGAGGAAAATCTGAGTCTTACAGAAAACAAAACAAAACTGATGTGCTGAAACAGGAATGTTCATCACTCATTTCTACCCAGAGACAACGAGAAAATACCCGTTTTTGGTTTTTGTTGTTGTTTTTTTTGCTTAAGTTTTTCAAAATGTGGCCTGAGCCTTTCTAACTCCCAAAATCTTTTCTGGGAAAGCACCACGTTTGTGCAATTCTGACATCTAGAATTTAAAACATACATACATACAACATACAAAACACCCCAAACTACAACCTGAAAAACTATACACACAAAGAAACCACTTGTGCTTGCAACAGTGGTATTAAACATGGCATTTTTATCATCTTCACATTTTCAGTTGCTACACTGGGATGCAAAGTTATACGGCAGTTTGGTGATAGATTGTGTGACTCTGGGGTTCTGTATTGCTTTCAGAAATCAAAAGCAAAAAATAAAACAGATTCAACCAACCAAACAACAACAACCCCTGCTCATTGGCATAAAAAGTCAGGTTGGCACAGCCTTCCTGGTCATGTCACTCTTCTGGGTAGAGCTGTAGGTAAGGGGAAAAAAAAATGTCTGGACTACCTACACAAGAGGCAGGATTCCTTTCTGTATTGCCACTATCCAAATTATTATTGGGTAATTCTGCACATCTTCCCCCCCAAGTTACACAATGCTGTTCAAACTATATGATCTCAAGTATGATTCAACATATCCACCTTTGGCAATACAAAACCCCATTTTCAAACCTTTACTAAGTAGGCATATTGACTGAAGTAATGTATTTCTGTTTTTCCAATTTTAACTTTACCTTAATTTAGACAGATGTGCAGAAATTATCTACAAAGAATGGCTATAAGACAGAACAAAAAAACAAACAAAAAAAACACACCCAAACATTTATACTCAAATTACAATGATTTTTCCAGTCATTGTAAACATTTTCTAATTATTGCTTTTAAAATGATAAATTGCATAATAAATTATAAAGTACTATCATTGAAAAATAATTATAGATAGGAGATTGTCTTTAGTAATGGCAAAGGCTACGCAAACATACTTACAAACATATTAAAAACACACGCAGTCAAATATATATATATATGTATGTATATATAATACGTATACATATAATAAGTCTTTTGCTCTCTTTATGCCCTGAGATTACAATAACTTCAGAGTTCCTTCTTTGAACTGGAGGAAAAGTGTGAGGGGAACTCTTCTGTGATGCCAGGTAAGCTTTGCAGCATTGGATTCAATGTACAAATTTGCTACAAGGCATCCTGACGTGCCAAGTCATAAATTAATTTTATATATATATATATGTATATATACATATATAAACCACTCCTTTCATTCCTGAAAGTCTTAAGGATCCATTGGTTCAACTGTTTCTTGTTTGACCTTTACAGGTAACAGAGGTAGTGGGTGACTGTGAGGCAACTTCATGAGGGATGGGTCTGATGTCTCGTAAAAGTTACACCCTGAGGAGATGAGTCCATTCCCCATGTTCCTTTGCAAAGACATTTTCAGGTTGGCTCCTTCCATCTCTCTTCTGAGCAAAGCCAGGATTTCTTTCTCCACCACAGAGGTCATATCGGCAGCATCCTCTGCATCTTCCAGTCGGTCTGCATTGTCACTGATGTCAAACTTTTCTATTTCTTCATTGACTCGGGTCAGGTCCTCCATGGGCAGACCGGAGGTTGGGGCCAGGGGGCAATAACCATTCAGGTGAACGTTGAGACTACAGAGGTGGATGTAGCTCTTGTGGCACTGAGTACACTTGTGTGGCCTCTCTCGAGTGTGTAGGCGCTTATGGAGTTTCAGGTGCACAAACTGGGTGAACTTGGCCGGGCACAGCTTACACTGGTATGGTTTCTCTCCAGAGTGAAGTCGCAGGTGGGTCTTCAGGTTGCTGGTGCTGCTGAATCGTTTGTGACAGACCTACATTTGGGAGAGGAGATGGGAATATCAAGAGAATGAAAAGAGGTGCACCTGGGAGGGGTTAAGCAACATGATGGCTATTAAGCAAACAGGGCTGAGTGAGCATGATCCACGGGAGGTGGTGGCCCATTTCCCTGTCCCTCTTCCACCCACTGGATGGACACTCTGTCTTGCCTGTTTGCTTTGCAGATTATAGGACAGGGCTGGGGCATGGAGCAGCAATCAGTGTTTAGGAGGAACTACCTTGTTTGGCTTTAACCTACAGGACTCTACCTGGCATGCTAGGAACTGGTTACACAGATTGCTTTCCAGTTTGTAAAATTTTACCCAGGACAAGTTTTTACCCACCTGACATTCGTGAGGCTTTTCTCCAGTGTGGACCAAGTAGTGTTTCTGCAGGTGGGCAAGCTGAGTGAAACCCTTATTGCAAGTTTGACATTTGAATGGTCGCTCTCCACTGTGCACTCTGAGGTGGACCTGTGATCAAGAGCATCAAGACATTTATCCCTCCAGGTTCAAAGCAATAAGATGTCATTTCTTTGTACTACAGTACTATTATTTTATTAGTTCTGTCGGTTCTGTTCACTCTCTTTTGCATTAATTTGTACAGGACTTCCCAGTGATCCCTGAAGCTGTTCATTCTCTCATTTCTTATGGTACAATAATATTCCATTACATCCATTACGAGACATTCCCCAATAAGTGGGCTTCCCCTTAGTTTTTAGTCTGGGCTCCTAGGAAGAGTTGCTACAAATATTTGTATACAGTATGGGGGGGGGGTGGGGATTGGACTAGTAGTGGTATGACTGAGTCAAGGATGATGGAGTTTAGTGACTTAAGACCATGACGTCACCCAAACCTTTGGTTGGCAACAATTATAATACAAATCTCTAAAGAGAACAAAAATGAAGTAGATTCTTTTCACTATTCTTTCTTAAAAGCAAAGTTATTATTATCATATCAAAATGATAATGATGGCAGCTCCTATTTATATGATGCTACATGATTTACTAAAGTGTACTGTCTTCACAACAATCCTATGGGACTACCGCCATTTTGGAAATTTAAAAACCGAGGCACACAAGGGTGAAATGGACTTGGTCCAAGGTTACCCAGCTATCTATTAGTGGCAGGATCAAGACTAGAATTCTGGCCCCAGAACTTTTTTTATTCACACAAGTGTAAGAAGATAGGAAAATACAAAAATACACATGTACATACATAGAAGTACATAATTTGATTGGCAAAACAACCTACCTTAAGGTTTGAGAGTTGCCCAAAAGTCTTGGAACAAACATTACACTCGTACTTAATCTTTCCATTCTGTTTCTTCAGTGGATATGGAAGTGTTTTGTAACCAGTCATGTTTCTCTTACTTTTAATGAGATTCATGGCTTCTTCACTGCTGTTGGCTGCCAACATCGCTGAGGTAGCTTTAGGTTGTATCATGTGTTCAGATGTGGCAGCTGTTCCAGCAGTTGGGGACCCACTCGTTGGGCTACATGGCTTGTCTTTCATACTGGTGGCTGCGCTGGTGATAGAAAAGGCACTGTGGGGTGCAGGTATGAGGACATCTCTGGGGTGTTCTGGTTGTAGTAATCTCCGGGATCCTTCAGAAGGCAATGAATTTGGAAGAGTAGCTGGGTTGAACACAGTAGGAGGCAAGTTACCTCCTCCACTGAGCATGTTACTGTAGAATGGATATAATCTTGGGAAGATATTGAAGTTACTGATGTTATTTATATTGTTCACAGTACTCAGGCTATTACAGCCCATACCATATGGAGGTAAAAGGAACTTGGGATAATGAGTATTATAAGAGGGGAAGAAAGCTGGAGAAAGGTGACTAGGTGGTGGTATATAGCCAGGGTAAGACCCCAATCCTTCTGTGCCATAATGTGTATTCAAGTAAGAGTAAGATTCTCGATGTTCTTGAGAAATGGGAGCCAAAGGTGAAACAGTATCCCCCAGGCTTCCATGAGGGCTGGAGCTTTTTAAGCTTTGGTCTGGACTGCTTATTGCTGAGGGGCTAGGAGTGGTGGATGATGGGATGGGGGAATGAGTAATGTAAGTAGGTCTCTCCATTCTGTAGGTCAGAGAAGTTTTCAACAAGTCTTCTGGATTGGGAACCCGAATTGGGTAGATAACGCGAGGGCAAATAGGCCTTTCGGGGCTGTAATTTTTCCTCAAGTTATCCATGTCCTTTTCTGGAGTGATGGGTGAAATGTTAGTATGGAAGAAGTTCTTTCCTTTTGAATGGTTGGAATCATTTTTCAGAATTTCTTTCACACTGTGCTCTCTCTTTGGGACACTTTTGGGATAAAGCTCGTTTTTCTCAGTGCTCTGTTGCTTTGGACTGATGTGTGTTTGAGCTGAAATAAAGAATACACAATTACTTAGGGGATGTGAGAAAAAGGTACACCATGCACACTGCCAAAGAAGAAAGAACTTCCCTGTTTTGGGACCTTTTCAGTGTCTCGCTACTTGTTGGAGAAAATTGAGTCAAGGAAGAGAGGGACAACTGGCAAACTGAGGATGAAAGGTCTTAAAGAGACTTATTCAGGGGATTTGGCTATCCCTTCTGTAGATTAGCACCAGGCAAACCATTTAAAAACTTGCTATATCTCATTTCTTTCCCCTTCAAAATGATGAAAGAGGGTTCTTACCTATCATAAGAGGGTTATTGTTTGGATTACTTTGTTTCCATTGGTAAAGAACATAGGATGTGAAAAGTGCTATTCAAGCAAAAGATCAAACTTGCCAGAACAGATAGCTTCTATTAAAATGGGGTGGAAAAATACCATGAGGTGTCAGAAGCTAATAAAATAGTCATACTGATGGTTCACAGTTCACCTAAAGGAAATCAGCATGCACACAATGAGCTAGATTGGTCAGATTAAAACTGTTTTGAATAGCATCAGCCATTAATTTTCACATCAATGGGTTTTTTAAAAAATAGAAATTTTATTAAACTCAGTTATAAATACCTATGTATAGATGAATTAAGACTAAGGGGGGGGGGGTGTCCTCAAACCACTTGCTCACAATACAAAAATTTAACCAGATCTTGCCCTGTAAAGCTTGGCTCCCAAAAATGTTGTCCCCTACAATCATAAAGCGTGACAGATTAACCTTTGCCAAACCACAACATGTGCTCCACCAGTCAATTCAATTTATGTTACAGTTCCAAAGAAAACATAAGCATCTCAGATGAAAGCCACCCCCCCCCCAAGAGAAGGTATTCTATACCAGTAAACACAGAATTACTCAGTAAATACACTATTTATGAAAATGAACAACAAGGAAGACCAGTTACAAAATACAGAAATCCTACGTAGGACAACATAGTGTAGGCAAAGGTAAAGAAATCCAAATTCGTGGGACTCGAGTCCACTGCTATCTTGTATCAGACCTGAAATGCTAAAAATCTGAATCTAGAAACTGTGTCAAGGAAGCTCATCCCCATTTTAATTATTACAAAACCTTTAGTTTGAGCTATGGGCACCTGACAACCATTGGCAATATTATACTAGTGTCTACATAGCAGCTATGACATGGAAAGCTATAAACTAGAACATGTAAACAAATAGAATGACCTTTGGGAATAGTAGGAATATAGACTTCAGTCTAATTTCCCCAGAGTTTAAAAGCAGAATTTGATGACCACTGGTTGGGTAACAATAATTTTAAAAATAAGCTTTAATTGGACAAAAAGAAAAATTGGGGAAGGTACCTTAGTATCTGACTCCATTTGTCTTAAGGAAAAAAAGGCCAGATATTAATGACACAAAATGTTAGAAATTTTACTTTCTAAATCAGTACACTGCAGGCCACCAAGCTTAAAAAGAATTCTCTTCCATCTTAAGAATCCCTCAGAGAATGTTATCTCAACTAGCTATTATCAGTTGCTCCTTACTGAGCAGGCAGAGCCCAGAATAAACAGGGAGAGGGAAACTTATCAGGAAAGGTGCTGATCAGTGGGGATTGATAGAAAGCCTGAGGAGGGACAAGGGTTTCTGAAGCCACTAGACCAAAATAAATATCTCCTTATCAGACCAATATCAGTCTTTCAGTGGGGCCTGGAAGGCAGGAAGTTCAAATTGTCACTTTTGTTTTTTAAAGCTAAAATGGTAGAGGAAGAGAGAGACAGCTAACCTGGAAAACTGATAGGGGAGCCTCCACACAGCTAAAAGAAAGGAATTTAACTAAGATGAAGTGGAATGCTCTCCGTGGAAAGAGTTGTTAGAGACAGCTACCTCATCACTTCCCTTCCTCATCAACACTGCTCCCAAAGACTCACTAAATAGAGGTACAGGTACAAAAGTCTACCATCTTCACTTGAGAGATCCAACTTAATTCCCATCACTTTCTGCAGTGATCACAATAAAACCTTCTTCTCGATCATTTTCGGTATGGGGATAACTTCATCAAGATGTTAGATGAAATCAGTCCATTATATCTTCCTAGTTTTCACGGCACTCCATTTTCTCTGACAGCCTTAATTATTACTGAGTACACATCATTACTACTTAATAAACTAAAACAAATTTAGTTTTGTTGGTCACTAAGTGGGAGAAATACCTTTTTGTCACCCTCTAAAGAAAATCAGATTCTAATACTGAGTTAATTCTAGATTAAAAAAAAAAAACATGAAAAGGATAAGTAAAACATTCTCTTGTAAAGTATCATTCTCTATCACTCCTATTACATGGAGCACACAACTATTTAGAATAACTTTTCCTCCTCAGTAAAAAGAGGGGGAAAAACACAAAGAATCTGAAAAACTTGATATGTACTAAAATATTTTTTACTTCATTGGTTCCCAAACCCCAAAGTTATTAATATTTACCATGATCACAACTTTAGAAAATCATGCCTGGAGAAAGGGTTGATTCAACCTAGGACAATAACCTAATTAGAATTGTTCTACGGGATAGTATTTTTTAAGGGAAAAAATGTTTTTTAAATGAATGTGTGTAAATGATCTTTCAACACCTGCTGAGTAACCAGTAGTTCTATTTTTTCTAATTCTTCCACTCAGTAACAACTTAAACATTAAAAAAAAATTAAGAAAAAAAAGATGTTTTGTTCTTAAATCTTACATGTCTGTAGGCGGACAGAGTCATTTCAAGAGTAAAATGATCCTGAAGGGCTTCAATGGCTTAATTATGCCGATTCACATTTTCAGTCTATAATAAGAGCCTCTGAGGCTAGAAGCAAGAGAACCTAGAAGTTCTACAGAAGGTAAAACAAAGCATGTTTTCAACTGAAACTGAGAAAGCAAACTAATATTTAGAAGTCTATAATTTGGTCATCTGTTTTCTAGATGGGTCTGTCTCTTCTTTGTGTGTGTGCCAAATCATTTTCTCCCCTTAAAGGGAAGGGGGTGAGGTAGAGAAAGGAAGAGGGGCATAAATCATTCTAACTTTTGATTTTCACATTTAAAATCATGTCCTCTCTTCTAAAAAAAAAGGGGGGGGCATCCATCAATTTAGATTTTAAAATGTAGATGTTATCCTATCAAAGCTCTCTTTTCTGTTCTCACCACCTCTATTAATTAAACCATCATTATCATTGACTAATAATATGCGAGCCCCCACTGGGAGTCTGGCACAGACTTACATTGTGCTTTAAGTGTGGAAACTGAATACAGCTCACTCAAAGGCACAATCTACTTATTAGGCCTGATGAAATAGTGGAAATTTTCCTGATCAACAGTCTCAATCATCAACCACCACACCTAAGACAACTGATTTCACAACAGGCAATAAGAACCCTCTGCTGAGGGTGAGTAGTTGTTATAACTCAGAAATTGCTAAACAAAGACTGCCCCGAAACTTAATGGAAAGTGATACCCAAAAATGTTATTCTCCTATAGTATAGGAGCATTTAGAGAATTAAAAAAAATTACTTAAATAAAAGATTCTGTTAGAGGAAGTACTGGCATTTTCAATATAATAATGGAATAGGACAAAGAAATTGGAAAAGGTTAATATGTGTATCTTGACAATTGTAAGGTGCAAGAGGAAATAACTTTGGGAAAGATTTTCTCACTTAGCACAGTAAAAAAGAAAAGCAGATTAAGGAACTAATGTCTTAAGAAGAGAGACTTTGTGGGTTATTTTAAAAAGTCATTAGAACTGTTGTGCCTTACTGATGAAGCTCTAAGAATTGCATTGTTGTTTCCATCTCAATATACTGAAATTTATTCACTTTTGCCTGCTGATATAAGAGGCTACTGAATTGTTTGTGAAAAGTTTACAAAGACTGAGTTACACATTGGCAAGGAGTAAGAGATTAATTCTGGGTAAGTGATGGAAGAACAGCAGAACTAAAGTTACTCTTCAGTGGTTCAGTTGAGAACTAAAGTTTCTGAACATTTTATTCTATCTCTCCTCAAAATAAATTAGGACCATGACAATAAGAAACTCAGAAGACTCATCTATAAGTGAGTGGAATTGTACTTTAAAAATAACCTGAATTAGCTTCTAGAATTATTAGATTGTTGGTGCATTCATGCCCCAAGAGCTAGAATGTGCTTTCATTGAATTATATATTGAGAAATGGAAGGTATCTTTAGAAATTATCTAGGTTAGTCTCATATTAAATGATGAGGGAACGGGTCCATCAAATGAAGTTACAGACCCAAGAGGTCACAAAAACAGAAGCAGGGAAAACCAAGATTTTCACCCAGATAGCTCCATTCTCTTGACTTGAAAACTAGAAGTTAACAGAGTACCACCATATTAAGTTTTATTGACATTTCTCATTAAAACAATAACAACAGTCAAGTACAACCGACTCAAGGATATGAGCTATTCTTTCAAATAATCAGCTGTGTTTGGTTTAAGGAGCAAAATGAATGGCAGATCTCTGTGGATTTTATCTCACAATAACAGATAATAATTTTCTGACTTACTGGTAAGAATTTAGACAAGTAAGACTTTTTGTGGGAGGTGGGGGCAGGAAGGGGGTTACCAGGTTCAGGCCAGATGAATTTATCTAAATAAAAAAGTGAAAGCCTATAAACTTGACTGAGGAACGGAGAATTTGTTAAAGTGATATGTAGCTACTGTCAAAAAGATTAAGAGATCAGATAATTAGATTTTACCATAAGGAAGGAAGTTAGATATGAAATCTTCAGAACAGCCACTCAGAATAGCATTTCAAAATACGGTTAATGGCTTATTGTTTCTAGAAAAATCCCTGGATACCAGAGTATTTACTCTTATGCCATCTTTTGGCAGACAGTGGTGTAGTTAGCAGTTGTATGATATGAGATCCATTTCTAAGTAGCACAAAGAGGCAAGAGTAACTGATTTATTCAGTGGTCTCAAACAGGTTGTACTAATCATATTTTTCATTAAAAAAATTTTTTTAAAGCACTGCCAATTTTAAGTTACTTTTCTCTCTACAGTTTTATAAATTCAGCTCTCAAAAAAAAGCAATACTTAGGGGAAAAAAAAGGAAGTGCCATTTGGCTGGACAAATGGAACTTAAAAAGAGAGAAGGGAAAGGAAGGAAAAAGGAAGCTATTCCCCTCTTTCTCGTCCAAACCACCTACTCTGGCACAAACAAATGATACAGCCGTATAATTAACCACCATATTATCAGATCATACAGACAGAACAGACATTACTAGCATTTTTTAAAAAATTGTAATCCACTTACTGAGATTCATCCTCATCAGCTCTCCGGAGGAAGGATAGTGGAGTCTTTCTGCAAAGTCCCGACAATACCACACAAGAAGTTCCTGGTTGGCAGGGATTGGCTTAATAGTGTAGAAATAGATGTTCATTCCATTCTGACATGCGGCCAAATTCTGCTCCTGCACAGAGTGAGCAGGGTTCACATAACGCATCCAGTTGCTTTTTTCCTCATTAAAGCCATCGATGAAATGGTGAAGTTCCCCATTAGAATAGATCTGGAGGAAAAGAAAAGACAGCTCGATTGAGAGAGAGAAAAAATTCCTGAACAGACAAGAGGCTTAATTTTATTGAATTCTCTCTTCCTCCGGCATGCCACAAGAATGGAGATGAGGCAAAAAAGAATGATGTGTGCTTTCCCCTTCCCCAATTTTCTTGTTAGAAAGTAATCGAAAATCAAAGCATTCTAGACTTGGCAGAAATAAAGGAGTTCTAGGTGAAAGAAAGCATATGTGTCTCTCTCATTACCTTTTCCATTTTGGCTAATTTTTCATGCTAAGGAAAATAATAATAATTTTTTAAAAAGACTGAAACACACAGTTTCAGAGAATGGGTTGCCTCTAGCTCTGAAGAGAGGACCTTGGAGTGCTTTTAGAAGCTCCAACCTAGAATGGCAAGTGGGTAGACTAGCTCCAGTTCTGATTGTGTGCCGGATTTTGAGTCACCTAGGCATAAGAGCAAGCTGTGTCAAACCGAGTCTCGGCTTTTTCTATGGCCTCTCTCTCTCCTTACAGTTTCCAACCACCCCCGCCCAGAGGCTTAAACTATGCAAACATCCTCCACCCCCCCACAAGTCCTAAAGTAACACTTGCTCATATGAATACTTGGAACCTTGCCTTTTTTGTGGAAACACTGGGTGGGGCAAAGGTGAACTTCACCTGCCATAACAAAGTGGAGACCTGGACAGAGGCCAAAATTTGACAGTCTACTACTGAGAAGTCACTTTTCCTCTCAATGGGCATGTTGGGGCCCGTGCTTTTCATTTAAACTAAAGGGGGGGGGGAGGCAGGGGAGAGACAGGAAGCCTTATTACTTTTATAAGGAGTTAGTATAAATCACCACACACTCCTTCCCCATCAGCCAAACAAGGGGGAAAAAATGGTCTGTAGGATGAAAAAAATTTTAAAGCTCCCCCTGCCTTTCAAAGAATCCATCGGGACAGAAATATTATTGTGATTAGACAGAAGAAGTAGAAGGTAAAGAATAAGACAGGAAAACTTCCTCAGCTCTGGAGGGCAGCCTCTCAAAATAAAACACAATGCCCCAAACTCTCATCCTTCCTGGTAGAGAGATGCCCCCTTTGGCTCTTCTTTCCTCGTCTCATCCCCTACCTGATGATGGGTAGCCTGTGGTCTCCCCTACCTGATGATAGGTAGCGTGTGGTCTCTGGGAAGCCTCATCCTGTCCCGGTGGGGCAGCAGAGACTCCGGCTGGATCCTGCCCTCTCACTTCCTGACTCTGCCTAACTGAGCCTTCCTTGCTGGTGTCTCTCCAACACTCTCAAAAATAAAAAGGGAACTCTGTCCCTTTAACGCAGGCAGTAAACACCAGAATCACTTTCTTTTAAGAGTAACTTCCTGTAAATTGTGAAGGGGGAAATACATGTGGCTTCATCAAAGAAGCTTGTGAGAGATTTTGCGGTGTGTTTTGTTATGAGAAAATGGAACAGGGCTGGGTGAATTCTGCTATCAAGAGGAGTCTTCAAGTTTGTTTACTGTGATGTGCAAACTTCCAGGAACATGGGGTTCCATTGCTCTGCACTCTTTGCTTTGGGGCGGAAGCTGCTTTCTAAAGCTCAGGGCTGGCGAGGCACCTTCCAGTCAGCTTTCCCCAATTTACTGTACCCTCATTTAGGAAGGGGGGATGACGACGCTGTGAAGTCACAGGGCTCACACCCACCAAAATATAAAATAAAAGCAAACGCTAAAACTAATGCCTTTCCCTATCTCGTGTTTCCATATATTATCATGAAGATTAAAAAATGTGCTGACTCACAGTACGGTTACAAGAAATAATGTCACTCTGTGGTTTACTCAACTCGAACATCCCTTCTCCTCTTTGACTATGTAATTTGCATGGAACTTTTTTTCTTTGTACAGCAGATGTTCTTATTCCTGCCAGCAAAAGCAGGACAGTTTTTATAACATGTGGGATGATATCTCCAACAATTTCCTTTTCATTCGCAAGACAGATCCAAGTCCTTTAGTTAGTAAGAAAATTGGGGACTGGAGAACAGGGACAACACCAAAGGAAGCTTATTGAGACTTCAGGAATTTTTCAGAGATGCAAGAACTTAGGTCCTGTTGTTGCCCTTTTTTTTTTTTTCAAGAAAGGCTCATACATCTGATGGTCTTAATTGAAGACTTAGTCACTCTCCAGGAAATTATACACCTCCATGGCTTGCTTTTAACTGAAGGACTTACTGGCAATAAACTCAAATGAACCCACCCACTTTTTTTCTAGGAAAAGCCTGTAGCAAATGTGTGTATACACACGTGTTAACATGGCTAAATAAATTTTGAGTAATTAAATAATTTTGAATTAAAAAGAATAAGCACATTGCTTATTTTTGGGGAAGATAATTTAAAGACCAGTTTTTGTGCACAGTGGAAACAGAATTTTAAAAATTAGAAATAGCTTGAAGTTAGGGAGAAAGGAGAGAATGAGAAAGATTAAAAGAAAAATAAAGGAAAATGAAAAATTCTTAGGTAAAGAAAACCTAAGCTTTCTCAAGAACAATTTGGGAGAAGATCCTCTATTTTACAGCTTCCATAATGAATGACATTATTAGTTATGCCTTTTTTTCCCTAAAAGATTTTAAAATGACTAAGGAGATGATTTTCCTACTAATCATACCAGCATTCCTTCAGGAAAAAGTAAGTGATGGGTTATTCTGTGTGTGAAAAAATGAGGTAAAAATTGAGGGAAAGAACCTAATTATTTATATTTTTGGTGATTCAGGGTTCTTAGTATATCCAGGCCCCTTTAAAATCATCGTCTACTCTGAAATCAGGTTTCAAAAGTCTTCATGGACTTTATGGAAATATTCTAAATTATGCATGAGGTTGTGAGAATGTATGCATTCCAATAAACTTTATGAATTGAAACCCAGATTCTGAATTACAGCATATTCATTTTTAAAGGATCACTCTCTCCTGGCACCCCACCCAATAACTGGCCCTGTCATCTTTTTAAAAAGGAAATGTTTTGTTTTCAAGATTATATAATTCATTGATTTCAGTTTATCCAATGAATTAAAGTTTTAGTAAGAATTCAAGAATATTTGAAATTGAAAGACTTAATGACTCATTACTCTCTCCTGACAGAAAAATGCAAATGAATTTGCTCTGGAAGCAAGTAGCAAAACTGTTTCATTCTATCAGGAAGCACTTATGAGTTGCAAAAATTCAAGTCAAGTATAGTCCACCTTATCTCCTTTTCCTCCACCTACAAGCTTTTTTTTCTTTTTCCCAGAGGGCCCAGACACTTACTCAGCTACTTTAACATCCACTGAGAATTCTTATTTTGGGCACCCCTGGGAGAATAAAGTTTCATTTGTAGGTGAGCAAGTACACATAAGCATGCAGGCAGACAAGACAAAGACACAGACACACACAGTAATGGGGGAGTCTGGCTGCCTTTTAAGTTTGCTTTTTTGATCATTAAATTAACATTGGAATTCTAATTCTTCCTTACCCGCCAAAAATATTTTCTGTTGGCATTCTTGGGAACTGTATCATTGGTATAGATTTCACCTATCAGGGGTCCAAAACGTGTTCCTTTTGGTATGTATTCTTTGCTTATTACTCCAATAACCTAAAAGAGAAAGAGCATAAGAATCAATGACCTAAATTTCAAAGGGATAATCCTATTTGAACTAAATTGGTTTCTCATAAAAGGAAAGCATAAGAAGGTTAAAAAAAAACTCCTAATGGGGACAAAATGAACAAGTAGAGTATTAATACCAAACTGTAATTAAGTTGTAGTTCCAAAAATTTAAAAGGGACAAAATTTCATTTTCAAATTATTTTTGCTTGACAAATACTCGGGTGTTGATTTCTAAGATTAAGAGCCAAATAATTTTAGAATAGACTTTTTTTTTTTGTCACAGATACTTGACTATCTGGTGAGACCTATGGACACCTTGAGATAAGTTTTTAAATGCACAAGATATATAAGATGACAAAAGAAAGCATTTACGTTGAAATCCAATCATTAAAAAGTGTGTACATATATATATAGTTAAAACAAGTTTAGAGAGGCCCGCTTGAGACCCCTCCCCCATTCTAAATAATCAAGATTACAGAGATATAGATTAGACCATTCCAGCCCACTGATGTTTCCTTCAGTCTCCTTCCCCATTAAACTATTAACATTATGTCATTTTTGAGGAATGAAATATTTAGCCTTAGAAAACAAAATCAGACTCTTTTGGTTGCTTTTCAAAGGGTCAGAAACCATAAATTCACTCTTATTATACTCTAACTCCTGGTAAAGTCCAACATAGCTTCCTGTTCCCTGATGGAGAAATGACGGTCAAATAATTGTTTTTCTCTAAATGTGCAACAGGCCAGGCCAGCTTCTTCTCTCCATAGAAAAGTGGCTAGAGTCCTCACAAGCCATTATCCTATGGAAGGGGCACTGTGCGACATTTGATGTGCCATCTGCCCCTCTCCAGTCCAAGATCCTGAGATAAGGAAATGACTGAAAAATCTACTATAGCCCATATTTAAAAAAAAAAAAAGAGGCTTTGGTAAAGAAACACATTATGCCAGTTCCTCCTTGATGGTAAATTTCTTTTGAGTAGAATAGAATCACCAACCACAAATCAGGAAGCAATTCATCACTATTCAAAAGAACTCATCTGTGAGTAGTCACTTACAACATTCTGCTGAGTTACCGGTATTTTCATTCTCCCTTCCCCTCCCCCCTTCCCAACTTTTGATTTTCTTCTCTTTTCAGGGCGTCCAGTAGAGTAATTGACTAAATTCTTCACCAGAATTGACTGACAAGGGTGGGGGGCGGAGACAATGTATTTACTGTTTTTCATTTTTCTTTTTCACAATGCTTATTGGTACTTTTAAGTAATTGGGGGGGGGGGGGATTGGGCCTGTGAACTAGCTACTTCCGTCATGTTTTCTTTAAATTCCCCATATGCTAGTCAACCGGCACTGACCATTAAGACAAAACCATGATTCATCTCAAATATTTATAGGTAGTCTCAAGAAAAAATGGTAATTTCTGCTTCTAGTTACAAATATTCCACACAATTCCTAGCAATATTTTAAGCCCCTTTTCAAATGAAAATAAACCTGAAAGTTCTTCGGAAATATATAGCTAAGCCAAAAAGCAGATGGACAAGCTTTGGGTAGATGCCAGGCTTCAGTGCTTGCTCATCTCCATTTCTTATCAGCAAGAGATGGGGTCAATATAAAAGTCACTGAAGTATTTTAAAAGCATCTTGGGGGGGTAGGGGTGGTGGAAAGCTGGGGCAAAAAATTTCCGGATACCTAACACAAGCTGAAACAAAGTTGGTCGGCCAGTTTTATTTTGGGCTCTTTTCTGCATTTCCAGCAGAGCTGAAAAAGGCAGATGTTCATTTCCTCCTCCTCCTCTCTGCCTTCATTTACATCTGTCTAACCTTTCAATTAAAAAAAAAATTCATTCTTCTTGATAATCAAGCCGGCCTGACTAAAGAGCACTCCAGGCCTCAGTTTCCTCCCCAATGATCTGAGGAGGTTGGGCTGGCAATCTCTCTTGTAACTGAGGGTCCTGACATTCTGCTGTGTCTGCCTAGTGAAATTCTCACTGTTTTAGAGCATCCTGGAAACAGTCAAGTTGAAACATTCATGTTGGCTCTTACTGCAGAGCAAATTTTCTAACACTTATATTTGACTGATTGTAACACAGCATTAAAAAGCCCAAACAGGAACAGCAAATAATGCCATTTGCTGGTCAGCCAATAATTAACAGCTGATTTTTCAACATGTCCATATTAAAGTAGTAATTTTAAGAGAGGCACTCAACTGGTTCACCAACTTTTGTGTCTGCTAGAGACTATAATTTTAAACAGTCTTGAGAGACAGTGCATGATTACCAACAAGTCCATCGAGGTCAGTGCTTTTCCACCTAGTGGCCGTTTGGTCTACCAGAATGAGGTGCTTGCTTTTCAGCAGTAAACTCACCTCCTATCAGTCAAATGCATCCTGGATCATGAAAACATCAGATAAGTTTTCCAGGGGCCCCAAATGGGGAGACAGGCTAGAACCCTGTGGTTGCCTTGCTTTTTAATTGGGAGGGTGTCTATCAAAAAAAGTATTTACTTAGTAGCACATCATTCGAAGCAGGGGACTTAAAGAGGTATAAAATCCAATTTCTGCCCTCTAGGAGTCAATAATATTGTTGGAGAAAGGGCATAGGCAGCTTACGTAAAGATTTCAAAACTACAAGGGAAAATAATTTTTATTATAAGGGCCTTATGTTAAATCCATCTTATTTCTTTAAATTTATATTTGTGGAGTAAGTAATTTTGCTCTATACAGGAGAGTTAAAGAGATCAAGAGGGACAATTTAAATTAGGGTACAGCATAGAATATTAAATGGGATATTCATTAGAAAGTATACATCATTCATATCTTCATTAAAGTCAGTTCAAGATACAGTGAAAGGGCTTATTTATATACACATATAGAACTACCTACATAACAAGATAGTATTTTTATATTGATTTACCCTATAGAAGACATAAAGCTAATTTTTATTATCAAGTTAGAAAGTTAAGGCAGGTAATATCACATTTAGAACCAATATACATATATTCCAGCAAGCAAAAAGACTCTTAGCAAAAACAATTCATATAGGTATCATCAGATGGATTCTTTCATCCAGCATGAAAAAGCTACAGCTTTTAAACAAACATGTGGTCAGGATATTTTTATGATACCAGCAGATCAATCAATTGACAAATATTTAATAAGCACCTACTTTGTGCCCATCTAAAAACTGGGGACAGAAAGCCAAAAGTCAGAGTCAGAGATTTCTCCTATTAAGATAACTATACTTCAATGTTTATAAAAAGTTGGACGTGATTCATTTTACCCCTTGTGATATAAACATTGGATGCCCAAATAGAAAACCCCATTGAGACAATTCTTCTCTGCAAATCTAATAAACCAAGAGTTAGACTAGGTCTGAAAATGGGCATCTTCAACATTCGCTTTGCCACCCTACAACCGGGAAATGCCTCAAAAGGACTTTGTCTCTCCGGTGAATTCCTATGTTCTAAAAAGGCCACTTAAGCTGGTGCTCACCTAACCCTGGAAGGAAACATGATTGGAACTGACCAGGGTCCTAATGAATTACTGCTGGGGCAAGGCTACTGCATGCCTTCTATAAACATATCAGTGAGAAGACAAAAAGCTTCAACACATTCATGCTTCATCTATCCCTACAGAAGCCCGTCCACAGGATGCTTTATGAGCAGCACCGACCTTCCTACCATTTTGGAAGATCTGTCTCTGTCAATGGACTGGGTCACAGAGCACATCCTGACGCCCGTGGCTTCTAGACAAAAAACAGGACTCTTGGGCTTTTTATTTAAAAAAAAAAAAGTAATTTTAAAACTTTGGCAAAGTTGAGCAAAGGAGAGGGTGGGGGTGGAATTGAATTCATATCCATTAGTAGAAGGGAAAGAAAAGGAATTCCCCCAAAGCAAATCTCTACCTTAAAGAACTACATAGACTTAAAAAGAGAGAAACAAAAAAAAAGAGAAAGAAAAAGAAAACAAAACCAGCATATATTATTTAGAACTTTATGGTTTCTAAAGTGCTTTACATATATTATCCCACAACACACAAGAACCCACAATAATGGCATTTAAGCAGAGCAGTATTATGCAGGTATATTCATGATGTGGTCAAACTCACCCTAAATCATTAAGATCACAAATTACTAGTTCTGTCTCACCCCCTCCTCTCCATAAAACTGATACAAGTCTATTAAAATTCTGTTTTGGACCTAAGACTGTTTGTACTGTGATGATTGGGACTCTACAGAAAGATCATGGATTAAGATTTACAGTCTGTAATTCATCTGATTTTTTTTAAGGGGTGGAGTGAAAGGAAATGTTTTCAGATGGTTTCCTCCTTAATTATCTTTGTATTAAAGGAAACACAGTAGCAGCCTCCCTGTATCATCTCCAAAATAAAAGACCATCCCCAAGAACATAGGATTGCATGTTGTGGTGAGATACTTTTTTCAGATGGCTTAAGTTAATAATGGACTTCAACTAAAATAGGCATATAGCAGACTGATTTTTATCACAATATTGCTTTAGGAGACCAAACACCAAACCTACAAAGCAACTGACTTTCCAGAATAGGAGCTTCCCTAACTGAGAACTATATCAAAACAATTATTTTTATATTTTTAAGAAATGCTCACAAAATACCATCCAAAAGAAGCATCAGTCAAGTTTCCACCAAAGGAGTGAGAACACAAGCAAAGACTTAAAACAGCCGGGGACTAAGATTTTTTTTTTAAATAAAGGTATTAAAAAAAAACTTAGCTGTGGCAAGACTCTTCAAAATGCAACATTTTCCCAAATCAAATCTAGAAGCACCAAGGGGCAATAGCAGAAACATTTTTTCATTAAAAAAGGAGGGGACTGTATTCATAAGGGGGGGGGGAGTCTTACAAAAAGGAAAAATCTCTAGCATGTCAGCAGAATAAAGAATAACATGTAATTTGACATCTACTACTATTTAAACAAGAACATTTAAAAAAGGACTTGATAAAACAGATTAAAACTACATGCAAATAAAGTTTAAAATTTTTTTCCATGGGATATATGGCAAAAGATAAATCTATTCCTGACAAACTGTACATTTTGTTAATCATGAATATTTGTTCTTAAACCTGTTGAATCCCAACCCCCATCTTTTGGAAAATGATCATTCCCTTAACAAAGAAAACCATTCTAGTACAAATTCCAGAGTTAGCTTCCAAGTAAATGTGCATATGAAATTTCTAACTTGATTGGTTCATCCAGGACCCCCAAAACTGCTTGTTTCTGTTAAGTATGATTTAGAAGAGGAAATGGGAAACAGCACATGCCTCAGTGAGTTCACTCTCAGGTACCACACGTTTGCAGGGGGTTAAAAATCTCTCCTAAACTAAGCAAAGTAATCTGTTCTGGGTTGTATGGGAGAGCCAGCTAAGCTACACCTTGAAGTCAAGTAAATAAATAAAATCATACTGAGACCCAAAGTGGCAATCATGTTAAAATGCAAAGAATACTGGCCAGTGTAAGGAGACCTGAGTTCTAGTCCTGGCTCGGCCAATAATTAGATGTGGTAGCCTTGGGCAAACCACTTAACACTTAAGTCTCAGTTTCATTATTTATAAAATGAAGGTGTTGAACTGGATGGTCTCCAAGGTACCTTCTAGTTCTAAAACTCGAGGATTCTAAGAATGAGGCCGAGTGGTAAAAATTCTGACAGTAGTACACAGGGGACACACCAATGTACTACAGGTTGAAAATGAGAGGGAGAAGAAACTCTCTTGAATGCTTTTCTCTTAGCTGCCTTTTGAATAAAATGGGGAACTCCGGAGAACAAAAGAAGGAAGGAGGTTCTGTACCTTCACCCCCCCCCCCAGTCTTCTCTTCCCAGTACAGTGATCCATCTCAGTCAAATTTTATATTGGGAGTGGGGGCTAGGAGAATACACCTCCTTAAAACTAACATTAAACAAATCCATAAACAGGCCAAGTTAGCCTGTGGATTATAGAACTTTGACAAATAACTCAGGATGTTCTACTTAGAAAAATATCTATTCAATGGGATGCATAGGGTATGGTGGATTCGGGGCATCTCCAACAATTTAGTACGAGATAGGGTTCCTTGTACAAAAGGCAGCAGGTCAGTTGAAGTACTTAACAAAATGTGTTTGTAGAATTCCATCCTTCAATTCCCTAACACCTCTGCCCCTAATTTTAATAATTAGGTGAGTAGGTTGAGACCTGGGGTCCTAAAGATCTGAGTTCAAATCCTGTTTTAAGTTATTTACTAGCTGTGTGACCCTGGGTTAAGTCATTCAGCTTCTATTTCCTCTTCTGTAAAATGAAGGGATTTGCCTGAGGGCTCAAAGGTCCTATTTCTAATTCTCAATCTATGATTTGGGGAAATATAATAAGTATACATTTTCTTTTAAGACAGTTTTGTCTCACAACTCACAAAAAAGGAAAGAGATAAAAAAAGCTTTCCCAGAAAGGCTCTTAAGTTCTTTAAATGCTACTTTTGGGAGTAAGAGAAAGTTATTTAACATGGCTGTCATAACTATTCCCAGGAACAAACTATTCATAAAGAAAAGAAACCCTTTTCTTACGGATCACTAATACATACTAATATAATTCACACATAGTTGGAGGTGGAGTCAATTTGTCTGGGCACAGTAGCAACACAGGATAAAAAAAGGGGTGGGTGGGGGGCAGCCTTCACCAAGTTCCAGAAATAAAGAGGTTGTTCTTCAGATTACCTAGCTAAAATAGTTACAAAAATGGGTGAACACAAATCAATTTGCCCCCGGGTGGGGTGGGGTGGGGGGCAGCCCTTTGGAAATAATAACAAAGAGCAGCCCCACTTCAGAGGCTGGGGGGGGGGGTGTTTGCAAGTCTAGCAGGGAGCTAAGGCACAGTAGCAGATAAACAATGGTTAACTCTTAAGTCATCCTGACAAAGTACACTTTTCCTAGTTTATATACCATCCCTCCAGTTCATAAACACGTCAATGTTTCAAGAATAATTTTAGAAACACAGCTAATAAAGCTAGCTCATTAAAAAGAATAAAGCACTTTAATAAATGAAGGGAGACAAAAGAAAAGAAAGATTAGGAATGTTTTCCAAGGAAACTTGACTTTTCTTTCCCTCCCTAGAGCTATTCTACAACCAAGGCAATTTAATCCAGTGGCCAGAGGCAATGGATACATTGGCTGCTGACAGCAGTTTAAACCTGGCTCAGAGGTCTAACCTCCCCTCCCCCCATGCTGTGCATATACCAATTCTAGCTACCCAGAAGATTTTAACTGTTTACTAATTGGTGGGGGGGGGGGGGGGGGGGTAAGAAAAGCAGAAGGAAACTGGTTCAAGGAAAGAGAAAGCAATGAAATGGATATATTATTTATAGGTACTTACAAAGAAATCTCCCAGACTTATGGGGCCTCAGTGGGAGTGTATGGGAGATTTGGCTGTCAGGTGCCAATCTTCTTCAGCAAAAAACGTGAGGCTTACCTCTTTGCAGTTCGGTGCATATTTGAAAACCAGATTCCTTGGCAAAGATGCCTCGGCCTGAATGGCAGTTCCTCCTTCAGCACCAGAGTCCCAGGGGTGGTCATTCACAATGTATGTGCATTTTTCTTCAAAATCTGCCTCTGACCAGAGAGTCATGTCAGCATCTTCCATGTCCATTTTCATGGTTCCCTCCGTCCCCTCTACCAAGGTCGGAAAATTTACGGTGTTGGAGCTACACTGGGTGGCAGCCTGGAAAAGAAGGAAAAAGCCTTTAATCCCCATTGTCCTGCAGTTTCTGTGGTTTCCTCTGAGACACTGTGACTAATACAGTAGTCTGTGGCACTTGAAAAGCCTATGCAGAAGAGCTGGTACAGTTGAGTAATAGCCAAAAGAGCAGTATAAACGAGATTGCCGGGACTGAATGGAGAAGGGTTTTCAAATGGTAGGCTTAGTTTAAAAAAAAAAAAGTGAAGCAGGCTTACTGGGGGAAAATCAAAACAAATCGTCTCGGAGATCCATTTCTGGCTTTACCTCTCAAAGGACAGAACTCACTTTATGGGCTCCCCAATCTTGTATCCAAGAAAACCTAGGGTCATGGCCACCAGACCACTCAGTGCCGGTGGAAAAGCTGCCTCAGAAAAAAAAAAGTGTCACAAACAAGGAAAGGAAGAGGAAGGAGCTGCTGTCTGCGTCTGAATGAAGCTAAAAATGGAAAGCGCGTGTTGCAGGAGCGGAACCCAGCCTGCCTTTTCCAAATGGGGAAGACTGAACTTTCCCACCAGCTTCCAAAGCACAAACAACTTTCAAAACAACCTGCCCCCCCCTTCATCCTCCCCCTTCTGCCATGCTCTTTCATCCTCTAGCGAGGAAGACTGCAAAAGGCTGCATCTTGGCCAGCATCCTGGTAGCGAGAGTTGGTCACAAATCATTGGAGTGCACTCATTTGGACCAAAGAGGGAGAAGGGAAAATGGGGTTTTTGTGATTTGTTGGCATCTCACGCCATCACGAAAAGGCACAACAAAAATGCAAAGCGCTGTCCCTGGAGAGAATTCCTTTCAGCCACCTCGGCTACAAGTATAAGTGCTTTCTGCTGAAAATACTGACCACCTATTCCATTCTCAGAAGTCACAAGTGTTTCAATTTAACTGTAATGAAACTTGTAGCAAACGTAGAAAAGTGAGTGAAAAAGGTAAGTCCTTCTTCAACTAGTGATGGACTACTTTCCCCGAGTCTACTTTACCCTCTAGGTAATAACACAAACAAGAGGGTCAGTGGCTTCTCTATGCTCCCCCCCCCCCAAAGGTTACCCTCTCTCACACTAGGAAGCAAACAAGGTGACAAAGAGGGAAAAATGTATCTCGGACACCAATTAAAATCATTCCAAGGAATTCTAATCAAGGATTCTTATTCGAGAAAAGAGAACAGTCACTTGATTTTCAAAATAAGATAATGTTCCAAGGAAGATATTAAAAGAGCATACTTTATCTTCTTTCACTTAGCCATAACTGTCTTTTTTGGAGGGGAGGGGGAGACTGATGCATCCAATAAAAGAATCCGGGACATCCACAGTTTGAAATTTAAACAGACCTGCTTGTCTACGGGTGGCTCCAGCATGTATATGAATGCTAAATAAATATTAACTAATAATAAAGGTTTTAAATTAAGCCACCACAGAATAGTTACTCTTCTTTGATATGGGGGAGGGGGCGCGCGGGGAAGAACTACTACAGAAACTTCAATGAATTGACAATCACACCCAGAACTGAAAGGGTTAATGATTCATAGAGGAGAAAAGAGGTCTTATAATAAACACGTTTGAAGTCGGGAGGGCACCAAGGTAAAAGTATTACCTGTTTGCAAGTGCTACCACATTGGTTAACCAGGGGAAGGAAAAAGTTGAAACTACTCAAAGAGAAAAGAAACAGAATAAAAAAATTCCTTACCAAGGTCGTATCCACAAGTTTTTCCAAACAAAAATCCAACATCTAAGGTAAGTCTCACTCATTTCTACACAGTAAACATTTCTTCTTCCTTCCAATTGCCGGCTTAGAGAAAGACTGACTCACACCTCCAGCGTTAAGTCCTTTTTCTACGGTATCTCAGGCACCCCCCCGCCCCCCGCTTCTCTCTCTGTGTCTCTGCCGCGCTCTCTCTCTCTCTCGTTTGCTCGCGCTCTCTCTCAGTCCGTCACAGACAGGTGCTGCGGCACTTACTGCTTTTGCCTCGCCGAAACACTGGAGGGCTGAGTGCTACAGCACTTTCATGTCTGCGTTAACCAAACAGACTGAGCCTTTCCTCCCCATTTACTCATACTCCACAGCCTGAAGCTCGGAGAGGGGGTGGAGCAATACCTTTAGTCACTGACCAATCAAATTAGCTAGCTCCAAAAGAGGGCTTTCCCTCCCCCTCCCCTTCCAAATAGTTCAGGCTTTATAGGTTTTCCTCTTATTACAGGTGAAGTTCACCATTCACTTGGAACTTTCTTACTTCCCCTTGAAACACACAACCTCAAAGTGAAAGAGTCGACATTTTCTGCTTTGTGCTACAAATTCATTATCTACTCTCGTCTTCCAATTGAGACTTAAAAAGTGTCACGAAACACTTTTCTCATGAAAAAAAAAAAAGTTAAAACTTCCATTGTTCCTGTTCAGGAAAAGTCGCTGTTAGGGCATGAGAACTTTACTTTCGGCACGTCCGAGTTGGGGGGTCATAGGTGGGCGAGAGTCCCTGGGGGGAGGGAAATGAGTGTCTCAATATTTTAGAATATAATGCCATACGTTTCAGTTATCCAGGATTCAAGTAATTTCCTGTGAAGCATCTTAAGACTTGTAGTTATGTGTCTTTAAGTTTCCAAAACAAGTAGGTAATTAAATGATTTTACACTTGGTATATCTTTTCCCCTTTAAAATAATCTTTGGTCAGTAGTGAAATGGGAAGAAACCAGAATCCTTTCCCATAAAAATCTCTTTGCTTCTCCCTCCACCCCTTTTTTTCTCTTTTCAGGTCCAAACTGCCAGTCTCAAGCTTCAAATAAAATATAAAATATTCATAATTTCACCATTAGAGAACATAATGGATTGATCCTTCTTAGAGTGTATTACAAATGTCAGAAGTATTAGGATAGTAATTAGTGGGTTCTGAGTTCTTGTCAATCTTTTCCTCCCCTTCAAGTCAGTCCTCTTGCTGAAGGAAGGACATCCTGTGATGATGGCATACAATGTCCTGTTTGTTTATTATTAAGAGCAAGGACCAAGCATTCCTGCTCCTCATTACAAAACAAACCAGATGCTTTTACTTCCTTCAATGGTCCTATTCCTCCAGCAAGGAATCCTCCAATTCAGAGAAACAATGATGCAAAAGATCCATTTATAGACAGCCACTGGGTTGCAAACACTCTTTTAGATCCATGAAGGGCAAGTCTCCGACTTTTCCTGCTGGTCAGATACTCAGATTTATTTATCAGCTCTTCCCTCTGCCTCAGGATGCAGTGTCTTTTCTAACATTTTAAACACACATGTGTGTACACACCCACCCACACGTATACACACACCCAGCCCCAACCTACAGATACCAACTTAGTCATACAATGAAGTGGACATTTGAGTATTTGTTTACAAGGAAGATCAAAACAAATTAAAAAAAAAACAACAACCTCCAATCCACAATCACAATTGTGCCTGTATATATTTCCTTAAAAAAAACAAAAACAAAAACAAAAAACAACCCTGACAAAACAAAACTTTTCTATGGATCTGATAGCTAAAAAGTGAAGCAGGCTTACTCCATTTAAGAATGGCATCTGTGTCTAAAGGTCTTGGACAGGCTCTAATCAACACCTACCAGGGGATACTAGTAGAGCTGAAAGCTGTCCTCAGCGCCCTGGTTTATCTGCTATAGCATGAAATACCACAGGGGACGCTGGCTCCTTAGAAGAGTCACAGCCCTCCTTTGGGAGATGTGTAGGGGTGTAAAACTGAATGAATACTTCCTAAAAGAGATCTCAGAAAGCTCTGAAGATGATAATTAAACCAGAGAAATCCAGCCTCCTTGGGAGGGTTAATTAACTGATGCTGAGTCAGAGCCACATTGGACAGAAAAACAATGTAGTCATACTGGAGGCAGGCCTTCTATTAAAACACAGTCTCACTTTGAGATGCAGATGTTGGGAGAGCTTTTCACTTCCCCTTTAGCATTAAATCCGTTCTTAGGTCACACATGCCATTCAAGGGCTATTTAAGTCCATCTGGTACAGTAAAAGAACAGGAAAATGATGGGTCCTTTTTTTTTTTAAACATTTGGAGGGTGGTGGGAGGGCTTGGCTGTTTTAAGGAAAATATTTACTTCAATGACTGGAGGATGCCAGTGATTCAACTCACTGTTAATTAATATCAGCCTGCACTCACCTTCAGAGGCGGTGAAAAGGGCTTGAGTCTAGGGAGGACGCACACTTCAAATACCTTTGTAGGGCTTACTCAGGCAACCCTGAAATTAATTCCAGCTGTTTCAGCTAAGCTGGACAGGGCTGCAAGTAGAACTGTAGCCCTTAAGGGGTGGAAATGATAGAGCATGAGAATACAGGGATATGGGGACTCCCTCTAGGGTTTGTTTCATCCCTGAGGAGAATACCCACAAAACTCAACCACCCTTCTTTTTTTGCCTTTTGGAGGATCAAAGGAGCATCAATTTATTGTTAGAAGCTGCCTTAGAAATGAATCCAACTATCACATTTTACAGAGGTTGATGGGGTAGAAATGACTTGCCCAGGATCACATGGTGGGATTATGGACCCAATTCTTTTGACTCCAAATGCATCAATCTTTAAGGATGGCACATACAACTAGAATCAAATCCTATCACCTCCAAATGGTCCAGATGACTGACAAACCTAGAATCAAAGCCCAACACCTTCCAAATAGTCCATTTAAAGTAGCAGAAGGTTGTTTTTTTAAGTGAAGAAAATAAAAGGCAGTGGGTAATGACTGACTTCTTGACCCTCTATCTCTTTAGAAAGGCATTAAAAATAGTTTGATATAGAGAGAAGCCGTCTAGTTATTTTATCACTGCACAGGCAGGCCTTTCAAAAGTTATCTTTGTCTGGACTTTTATGTTTCAAAATGTTCATTTTGAAGTCATAATTTGGTGCTTTTTTTAGTCATGGCATTTCCCCCTCCCCTCCTGGTTCACAAAAACAAAAAAAAAAAGTGCACCCAAAACCTCAATTACTTTATTAATCAGCATTTCTCAGGCAGAGCTCTCTCTTTGTTGCTCTCAGGTTGGCAGCAAGTCATGAATGGCCTAAACAGCTCTGATCTCAGAAATCCCCATCCATTTTCTTTGATGCTATCACCACAGCTGATGTTACTCAGCTCCAGCTACTGCCACAGAATCTTTAGTCTTCTGGTGGGAGCAGGCGAGCATATGCTTGCTCAGAGGGACTTATGAGCAGTGAGCAAGGGGATGCGAAGAGAGGTCTGTTGAGTTAAATGGAATTGAGAACCAAATCTGCAGAGCTGGTTCCAACAGGAAAACACACACACACACACACACACACACACACACACACACATACACTTTCCAAAGCAAGTCAAAAGAGGGATGAAATGTGCCCAAGATGAAATGTGGTCTCATTTTCGAATTCAACCCTTCTTTACCAAAACAAGGTCAATGACAGACTAACCACATCAATAGTAAACCCCCTCCCACCCTCTGCTTTGACCCTCCCCTTCCCCCTCCCCATTTCCCACTTCCTGTAGGTTAGGGCATCTTTATGCTGGTAAACATTTGGGGACCAACTGCAGCCTTTCCTAGGAAGAGAAGGGCATGGGGGCCTTTGAAGCCCTCCCACATGTTTTAAAAGCCAGGCTGAGAACTAAGGGCCCTGACTCCTAGTGGGACACTAGATTTTTAAACTCAAACAGCCTTTTCTAAATCGAAACAACTTGACTTTCTGCCTGCTTGCCTGCATTTTTCCCCCTCAAAGCTGACAAGGGGAGTAAGTATGTATGCATGAACGAGAGAGAATGTATGACACACTCTAGAGCGCAATTCTGTATATGTGTCATTGGTATGATTTACGTGCATGAACCAGTTTGGTGATGAGTGAAACAAAGTTTAAAAATAGAACATTTCCCTTCCGGTGACAAGGCTCTCCAACTCAGCCAGATATTTTGGTTTAAAACAACAACAATAACAGAAAAAAATAAACCAAAAAAATTAGACCAAAATTTTGATTCTAGAGCCTCTGATCTCTGAGCCAGACATCTTGGATAAAAGGGTGGAAATGAATCCTACCTGCAAGGCCTCCAAATCAAAAATGACCTGATTTTCAAAGGAGATGTGCACCTCCCTAGAAATATAGATGGGATGAGAATCGTTACATCTAAGAACTTTATAATATGGGGTGTCCCAAAGTCTTGGTGGAGATTTAAGGCATAAATAACAGCAAAAGTAGTAATGCTACAAATATTAATGACATTAAAATGGTAATTTCAAAAATTAAAATTTGACATAACCACTACTTTTTTGTGCTGTACAATATTTTGGTCCATTTTCAAAATATGTACAAAACTTTTTTCATCAACTGAGGCTCAGTGATCAAAAGGACTGCATTTGTGTCGGTACTATTAGGATAATCCAAAGAATAAAGTTTTGATATATATACAAGGTTAAAAAAAAACACTTTACTTAATACCTATTCTAAGGCAGAAAGTATCAGTTCCAAGGCAGAACAGTAAGAGCTAGGCACTTGGAGTTAAGAGACTCACCTAGGCTTAGTAAATATCTAAGGCCAAATTTGAATTGAGAACCTCCCATATTTAGGTCTGGCTCTTTTATTCATTGAGACACCTCTCTACCACTTTAACATTTACTTCTAACTTAAAAATTCCAAGTTAAATTCGTTATGTCCCATTAAATAATGAATATAGTTTTATCACCTATGGGGAAACCTACATTTTTTATTTAATTAATTAATTTAGGATATTTTTCCATGATTCCATGATTCACATTCTTTCCCTCCCCTCCTCCTCTTTCCACCCTCCTGGAACCTACAAACAATTCCAATGAGTTTTACAGGTATCATTGTTCCAAACCTATTTCCATATTATTACTATTTGCAATGGAGTGATCATTTAAAGTCAACATCCCCCATATCCCCATTGAACCACGTGATCAATTATATGTCTTTCTTTTCTTTTCTACTCCCACAGTTCTTTCTCTGGATGTGGCTAGCATTCTTTCTAGTAAGTCCCTCAGAATTGTCCTGGATCATAGCATTACTGCTAGTTTTCTTTTCATTTTAGATAAATATGGGTAATGGATAGCTATTTAGATCTTTTCAGTATCTTATCTTGAAAGAGTGGTACCAGAATGGAAGGGGGAATGGATTTGGAAGAAAAGGATCTAGGTTTGAATCTTGTCTCTGATGTGTATCATCTGTGTGATTTCAGGCAAGTCATTTTACCCTCCAGGTAAATTCTATAGTCCTCATCTACAAAATGCGGAGTTGAAGTAGATGACTTCTAAATCCATGATCTTTTTGATTGAGAGTCAAGGAGGAAGAAAGATGTGAAATAATGGATTACAGAAGTTATTTAAGGTTTAAGGCTACAATAAGGGGAAGATGAAGAGAAAGGAACCAATGCTGAGAAACCAACTTTCTCTATTTAGAGGAAGAAAAGAGGCCAAAACAAACCTGAATACTGGGAATGAAAGAATGTGGGACTTTTTGAGCTTGGATACTGCCCAATTTCCGGAGGCCCAAATGAGGTTCCAACTGGAAGTCACCAGACCTTCCCATCACCTCTCTGACAAGTTATAGAGTCAGAATCAATGGATTCCAAGAACTGAAAGGGAAATTATGGTTCACCTAATCCAAAGTGCTCATTTCACAGATGAATAAACTAAGATCCAGGGAAGTTGTACTTGCCCAAAGTCACTTTTCTAGATCTTTTAGGTATCCAGAGCTATTTTTAGGACCTGGCTGCATCCACACTGAAGGACCAGAAGGCATGGAATATGATATTCTGGAAAGAAAGGGAACTGGATCTACAACCAAAAATCAACCCAGAAAAATTGACCATATTCTTGTAGGGGAGAAAGTATGGTCATTTAATAAAATAGAAGACTTCCATGCATTCCTAAAGAAAAGACCTGACTTAAACAGAAAATTTGATGCCCAAATACAGGACTCAAGAGAATCACCAAAAAGTAATTAAAGGGGAAATTTTTTTAAGTTCAAATAATTTATATTCCTATAAGAAAAGATATTGGTAATTCTTAAAAATTATCATCAGGGTAGCTAGAAAAAGTATACTTTGAGGGTACAGTAACAAGTTGTATAGGATGATATGTCAAAAATATATATAAAAAACAAGGGGTAAAAAGAGGATAATACTAAGAGAAATGGGGAAAGAGATAAAATGGGGTAAATATGTATTTCAGAGCTATTTTTAGGGGTTGCTTTAAGTACAAGTCAATCATTAGATTAAGATACTGAGTCACAAACACTATTTTCTTTACTAAAAGGTTTCATGGTTTTATATAAAGCTGAGGTTAAAGGGAAAAAAATCATCTTTTAAGTTATCTTCCTCTCCCCCTCCCCCCACCATTGAATAGCAAATGAATTATTTTCCCTCACTTCCTCCCTCAAAGCTACACTGGTGGGCAAGCAGGATTCTGGGAGACACATTCCCATCACCCTCACTTACCCCCAATTTCCCTAGCTCCACCCCATTTTGGGGATAAGGGTTATTTTTTCTTTGAAATGTCTATAGTTTTGCATACAAAGGGTGCTTCAAGATGAGGAGCCAAAAGTCTCCTTCTAATAAGCTTTTAGCTTTCTTCTAGTTCCATTCAAAGAACATTTATTCAGCACCAAGAATATGCTAAGCCTTTGGAGAGAAAAAGAGGCAGAGAAACAAAGTCAGTTCCCTCAAAGACTTTATAATCTAATTTGCAGTTCAGTCCAATCTGATTCTTCATTACCCAATTTGGAGTTTTATTGGCAAAGATGCTGGAATGGTTTTCCCATTTCTTTCTCCAGCTCATTTTATAGATGAGGAAACTAAGGTAAACAGGATCAAATGACTTGTCCAACATCACACAGCTACTAAGTGTCTGAGGTTAGATTTAAACTCAGGATGAGGAGTCTTTCTGACTCTAGGCCTGGTACTCTATCCACTGTGCCACCTAGCTGTCCCATAATCTATTAGCTGTTTGCTCTTAATTTCAAAGAGGACTAGTGGCATCATGGAGTGGTATCTTCTCTCTGGCATGAATTATATTTAAGTGAGGAAGAGTTACGTAAAGTTGTCAGCTTTACTCTCTTCTAAAGTCATTGAAGTCCAGTGGCAAGTCAGGACAGTGATGGCCCAGGATACAGTGCATTTCTGAGATCCAATAGAGCTCTTAGTGCTCCACCAATGCCCACTTCAATCACTTTCATGGCCACTGGAACAAATTGTTTTTATCTGTCCATTCCAAAGCCCAGGGAAGTCCTCACATGCTTGGGGTAGACATCCCCCTAACATGAGAAAGCAGGTTTGAAGCCTGTTGGTCCCCCTCAAACTGATTTAGCCTATGCCTCTGCACATGCTACAACTTCTTGGAGCCAGTTTAGATATAGGCATAAGTTGGAAAACAAAGGTACATGAGCAGCCCGAAAAAGGGCTTGGAGAGCCCCCACACCCAAAGTGCTAGTCCTCAGAACCCCTATACACTTCAGTCTAGTAGTCTGCCAGAACTAGTGAGAAGGTGTCTATAAAATGGCATAACTACCTCAACTGCTCTAATTTTTCATCTGTGCTCCCCTTCCTTCCCCTACTCTCAACTCCGTCTTTGGTGTAATAGAAAGTTCATTGGAATTAGAATCCTGGAAGCCTGCCACAAATTAACTATGGGCAGATTTGAGGAAGTCATTCCATCTTTAGGGTTTTAGAGTTTCTTTATCTATGATATAGAGTGCTGAGAATGAAGTCAGGAAGACCTAGATTCAAATGGGGCTTTTGACACTGACTAGTATCTGGGTACCCAAAGCCGATCTCTAGAGCTAGAAGGAACCTCAAAGGCCATATAAATCTAATTTCTCCCTCCTCCTCCTCCTCCTC